>NC_085869.1:31134845-31149845 GCF_034702125.1 Engraulis encrasicolus | reverse complement strand
AGAGAAGTAAGGATCATTTAGAGAATGCCCAAGTTACGAGGAATCCCTATTGCTTGCAGCCTCACCGGTAAGAGAGAATAGCACACTTTCAGGAGCTTTGGAAAGCTAACGTCAGAATAAAACATTTAACAACTGTTCTCCTTGAATTCTCTCTAAAAATAAAAAAAATTGACAAATTTGGAAGAAAAAGTCGGGTGAGGGTTCATGAGTCCAAGACCGCCTACTGTGTTAGTCTCAGCAAAAAAATATCATGGACAAAACTTGTTTTGCTTTCATTGCAGAAGTCCAATTTTTTACATGTATGATTCTAGGGCCATTATGGTTTAGGAAAATGAATTTCATCATTTTTCAGTGGTTAGATTTGGAGATATTAATTTTTCATGTGTTGGTGGTCAGGTTACGGGAATCCTCGTTTTGACTTTTTCAAATTTGCCCTTAAAACTTCTTTTCAATGCAAGTTATGCGAGGAAAAACATTTCATAGACATAGCATGGATATCAAAGATGAGATATATGTGAGACATATGGGTATATTATGTCTTTTGCCTGTTGTAATTACAAAAAAAGTGGAAATAGGGATTCCTCGTAACTTACTGTTATCAATGCAAAAAGGAACACTTAAAGCAGAGTTTATTGTTTCTTTTTTAGTAGACAGTTGAAAGATGACCTCACTTTTATTTGTATGTGCATACAATTAGTGATTGTAGTTGATATATTAGGTTTCAATAATTATTTTCCTAAAAAATAGGGATTCCCGTAACCTCAGCTAGGGTTTCTATCTACTAAACCAGAAGAGTTGGACTAAAAAACATTGCAAAATCATGTTGTCACTGGCAATGATATGATGGATTGGTATGTATAAAGACGATACAGAGACACATTTTTTCTCAATTGACCTTTTCTCATTTGACTTTTCCTAGAGGTTACGAGAAATCCCTTTTTGATAGCAAAACAAATGGAGACAAGATGCAAAAATGTTTGGAAGGCAATTTTGTCCAATGAGCTTTTAATTATTGTTCGAGCACTAGTTAGCAAACATGTAATTCAAAGAGAGGATGGATGTTATGGTGCCCTCAGTGTAATTTCTCAAAGAACTTCCATTTCAGTGGTCAACCAGCTTGTGAGGAGGTGACTGTCTCCCTCCTCACTGCTGTACTGGGAACTCTTTAACAAGTAGCGTTTGCTAAGTGCATTCTGCAGCAGGTTTGATGCACTGCATGCACAGGGTGAAGAGATGGAGAGTCTAATTAGTGAAGGAATTAACCTGAACATCTTCAGATATGGAAAGTAATTTATGCTCTATAGCAAGTAACAAGACTACCTTTTGACATTTTTATGTCGTCCTCAGAGTCAGCATGGCAAACATGGGTAGGTGGTGCTGAAATAAACTTCACAAGAACAACTATCAGGTGCCTAGGCGGTGATATGAACCACCCAAGGATGCCAATGACGTAAGCTTGGGTGTAGGAATACCTGAAGTACCCTCCAAAATATTCTGGATATGAAATAAACAACTATGTATATGACACCCAGTTAGTAAAGACAGTGTAGCATATTTGACATGTAGAAGTTGGGAAACTTCACTTCACTTCACTTAACAATAAATACCTTTGTAACCGGGGGTCTTAAAGGGTCCTGGCAAAGTGTGTGTTTTTAACGACTACGCCACTGGTGGCCTTTCACCACCAGATATACTTGCATACCAATGGTTCTTAGACCAGGTTTAGCTCAAGAGGGTTCCCACACGCAGGCAAGTGAGTGAAAAAGGCAGAGACGTAAGGCTTCAGTTGCATCAAAAAGGTCAATATTTATTTAAACATAAACAAACATAACAAAACTAAGACATGCTGCTGCTACATGACCTGGGTAGGGCACACAAGGGGTTAAGCAAAGGCTGCCACCCAAGTTAACATAGGCCTACTATACAGTACACTAGGGCAGCTTCAAAAGGGGTCATATCCTCGTGAGTATTCAGACACACTAGTTAGTTATTAACACACAAAGCACCGACACTGCACAGCAAACACTATGGTGCTCATTTACCACTACAAATTTAGGGACATGTGCCTAGTGAAACTGCCCAGTGTATAGAAAGATCAAAAAGGCTGAATGAGACCTAGGCTACAAGAGGTCAAATTTAGGTACAGGTGGCAGTCAGTAGACTACCTACCCAGGCCAACAGGGTGGTGAAGCTGTGCAGCAGCAGCAGCAAACATAATGAAAAACAACAAAACAAAAAGAAATAGGGCAATAACTGGTTTCATAAACAGACATAAAATCATGCTAGGCAAAGCAGCAGCAGACTCACTCTTCATGGAGACTGGCCCACACACACAATGGCAGCTGACGTCACAGGCCATCTCCAGGAATGCCTACCCCCCCTCCAGTGAAACGCAGTGAGGACAGAGGCAGAGATGACAACCCATAAAACTTCTGCATACCTCCAGCATCCTCAAGACCAAACCTTTCGTATCCTACTTGAAAGTATTTAGTAAGCTGCGGAAGTGCAAGACTTCCAATTAACGCAGCGAGGACTGGGGCAGCAGAGTGACAGAAGCAGGGCTTGTGTCTGACCTGCCGGCTAGCACCCTTTTTATGAATGAACTCTGCTAATTGCTCAATAGCAACCTAGCTGCTACCTGGGGGTGTGTCAACTAGAGGGAGGGGCAGCTATGGTGGCTCCAAGAGGACAAACTACAGACAGGTAGACAGGTCGGTTACATTCTTCCCCCACATTTTTATCGGCGTCCCGCCGATAGACTGCAGTTTCCCCAACACCAAGACTTGGGTTCCAACACACAGAAACACATAACCAGACCGGAGCGCCCACACACAATCAGCACACACATACGCAGGCAGGCACCCACTCACGCAGGCGTGCACACGCAGGCAGGCGTGCACACACACAGACACACACACTATCACCTCACCACACACGCAACCAGGCACCCACTCACCCGGGCTTGCAGACGCAGGCAGGCATGCACATACCTGCCTGAGCAGTAAGCATTCACACATTCAGTCCACAAGTCAAGCTGTACACAGAAATAAAATCAATACATACAAAAACACACAATGTAAAACAATGCGAGAAGGCATAAAACCAGGCTGGGTTGGCGCATCCCTTGGAGCTGGCCAAGGAGGAGAGGGGCTGCCATGAAGGGGGGTGGGCCCGAGTGCCAACCTGCTGGCTACCGCACTAGGCCAAATGTCCGGGTTCCAGGCACAGTCCACATCTGAAGTCTCTGCGGCCTTGGTCGAGACCGCTGCAGCAAATTCACAGTCTGACAGTACCTTGAGCTGCACCTGTTGCTGTGCCTCCATACCCGTTAGCTGCAACCACTCCTGACAATCTTCACTGTCCATTCCCGCTCTGCAACGAACTGTGATCAGCCCACCCTGCGACGATCTGTAGTCATCCCAACGACTAAGGGCTCTACAGAAAACATCAAGGAAAGCAGGGGCTGCATACATTGGACTGCTCCAGATCATCAGTCCTTGTTGCTGGGGAACATTGTGGCCAGCGGCTCCAGGGGCGGTCCAGCTGGTTCTCAGGGTCCCACGCCGTGCCTACTGCTGCTTTGCCTTTAAATAAAATCTACCAAGTCATTGCCCTCTAAACAGAAATGAAAAACAAAACAAAAACAGAAATGACTGAAACCCACGTCTCTGTTCACCCATCCTGCCGACTACGCCACTTTGTAACCGGGGGTCTTAAAGGGTCCTGGCAAAGTGTGTGTTTTTAACGACTACGCCACTGGTGGCCTTTCACCACCAGATATACTTGCATACCAATGGTTCTTAGACCAGGTTTAGCTCAAGAGGGTTTCCCGCACACAGGTAAGTGAGTGAAATAGGCAGAGACGGAGGGTTCCAGTTGCATCAAAAAGGTCAATATTTATTTAAACATAAACAAACATAACAAAACAAAGACATGCTGCTGCTACATGACCTGGGTAGGGCACACAAGGGGTTAAGCAAAGGCTGCCACCCAAGTTAACATAGGCCTACTATACAGTACACTAGGGCAGCTTCAAAAGGGGTCATATCCTCGTGAGTATTCAGACACACTAGTTAGTTATTAACACACAAAGCACCGACACTGCACAGCAAACACTATGGTGCTCATTTACCACTACAAATTTAGGGACATGTGCCTAGTGAAACTGCCCAGTGTATAGAAAGATCAAAAAGGCTGAATGAGACCTAGGCTACAAGAGGTCAAATTTAGGTACAGGTGGCAGTCAGTAGGCCTACCCAGGCCAACAGGGTGGTGAAGCTGTGCAGCAGCAGCAGCAGCAGCAAACATAATGAAAAACAACAAAACAAAAAGAAATAGGGCAATAACTGGTTTCATAAACAGACATAAAATCATGCTAGGCAAAGCAGCAGCAGACTCACTCTTCATGGAGACTGGCCCACACACACAATGGCAGCTGACGTCACAGGCCATCTCCAGGAATGCCTACCCCCCCTCCAGTGAAACGCAGTGAGGACCGAGGCAGAGATGACAACCCATAAAACTTCTGCATACCTCCAGCATCCTCAAGACCAAACCTTCCGTATCCTACTTGAAAGTATTTAGTAAGCTGCGGAAGTGCAAGACTTCCAATTAACGCAGCGAGGACTGGGGCAGCAGAGTGACAGAAGCAGGGCTTGTGCCTGACCTGCCGGCTAGCGCCCTTTTTATGAATGAACTCTGCTAATTGCTCAATAGCAACCTAGCTGCTACCTGGGGTTGTGTCAACTAGAGGGAGGGGCAGCTATGGTGGCTCCAAGAGGACAAAATACAGACAGGTAAACAGGTCGGTTACACATTGATGCGTGATTCACTTGTAGAAGGGTGGTACATGAGTTTGCCTACATTAAATGGCATCTACACACCAAGAGCTTTCAGGAAATGTATAGTTTTAGTACCTAGATGTTGGAATACTTGAGTTGCCCCCTAAACATATTGGCTTTGAGTTGAGTTAGTCGGCATGCGAGGCCCGGTTACTGAAGACCTTGACGGATAATTGACATGTAGAAGGCTTGGACATGGCTTTGCATACATTAAAAGGCATCTACTAACCAAGAGCTTTCAGGAAATGTATAGTTTTAGGTACCTAGATGTTGAAATACTTGAGTTGGCCCCTAAAACATATTGGCTTTGAGTTGACTTAGTCGGCATGCGAAGCCCGGTTACTGAAGATCTTGATGCATAATTGACATGTACAGCCGTCTCCAAAAGAGTTGTCGCCTATCCATCTTTGTGGAATAACAGCTAATAACCTGACTTTCAATTAATCACTTGACTTCAGAAGTCACTCATATGAAAGCTACAACTCTCCCGAATGAAAATGTATGTACAAAAATAAATTTCATGCACCAAAGAAAGATTGACCCTTTAATGAACACAGACAGGGCAGATTTTCACAAGACAAAAGTTTTGTCGCCTATCGAACATAAATGTGAAAATGAGCAGATAAGTCACTTCAAAACACTTCAAATACGCAGATCGGGTGTCATACTTCATCAATGAGTCACTCTCACCTCTTCAAAAAAATCAACTTTGGCCTTAGGTGTATGTTAGGGTCATTGTAATCATGGAAAGCAACACAATGAAAAACAATGAAGATCAATGAGAGATGGTAACATATTTGCTATTCGTAGAGCAATAAATGTTTAACTTCATGGTTTAATCAATGATAAAAGCCCCCAAACACCTGCAGCATGCATGCAGCTCCTCATAAGAGCTGTTTCCCTGTTTCCTCTTTTGGAGACGGCTGTAGAAGGGTGGTACATGGCTTTGCATACATTAAATGGCATCTACGCACCTGGAGATTTCAGAAAATATATAGTTTTAGGTACCTAGATATTCGAATACTTGAGTTGACCCCTAATACATATTGGCTTGGAGTTCACTTTGTTTGCGTTTGAAGCCTGGTTACTGAAGATCTTGATGCATAATTGACATGTATAAGGGTTGTACATGGCTTTGCCTACATCAAGCGGCAGCTACTAACCAAGAGCTTTCAGGAAAAGTATAGTTTTAGGTACCTAGAAGTTAGAATACTTGAATTGCCCCCTAAGACATATTGGCTTTGAATTCACTTAGTCGGCGTGTGAAGCACGGTTAGTAAGGACATTGACGCGTAATTAACATGAAGAAGGGAGGTACATGTCTTTGCATACATGAAATGGCATCTACAAACCAGGAGCTTTCGGAAAAAGTATAGTTTTAGGTACCTAAACGTTGGAATACTTGAGTTGCCCCCTAAGACATATTGGCTTTGAATTAACTTTGTCGGCATGTGAAGCCCGGTTAGTAAAGACATTGACGCGTAACTGACATGTAGAAGGGTGGTACATGGCTTTGCCTACATTAAATGGCATCTACACATCAAGGGCTTTACGAAAATGTATAGTTGTAGGTACCTAGATGTTGGAATACTTGAGTTGCCTCCTAAAACATATTGGCTTTGAGTTCACTTAGTCGGCATGCAAAGTCCGGTTGGTAAAGACATTGACACGTAATTAACATGTAGAAGGGTGGCACAAGGCTTTGCATACATTAAAAGGTATCTACACACCAGGAGCTTTCGGAAAATGTATAGTTTTAGGTACCTAGATGTTGGAATACTTGAGTTTCCCCCTAAAACATTTTGGATTTGAGTTGAGTTAGTCAGCATGCGAAGCCCGGATACCAAAGACCTTTACGGTTATTTGACATATAGAAGGGTGGTACATGGCTTTGCCTACATGAAATGGCATCTACACACCAAGGGCTTTCAGAAAATGTATAGTTTTAGGTACTTATATGTTGGAATACTTGAGTTGCCTCCTAAAACATATTGGCTTTGAGTTCACTTAGTCGGCGTGTGAAGCACGGTTAGTAAAGACATTGACGATTAATTGACATATAGAAGGGTGGTACATGGCTTTGCATACATTAAATGGCATCTACACACCAGGAGCTTTCAGAACATGTATAGTTGTAGGTACCTAGATGTTGGAATACTTGAGTTTCCCCCTAAGACATATTGGCTTTGAATTCACTTTGTCGGCGTGTGAAGTCCGGTTAGTAAAGACATTGACGTGTAATTAACATGTAGAAGGGTGGTACATGGCTTTGCCTACATTAAATGGCATCTACACATCAAGGGCTTTCAGAACATGTATAGTTGTAGGTACCTAGATGTTGGAATACTTGAGTTGCCCCTTAAAACATATTGGCTTTGAGTTCACTTAGTCGGCATGCGAAGCCCGGTTAGTAAAGACATTGACAAATAATTAAGATGTAGAATGGTGGTACATGGCTTTGCATACATTAAATGGCATCTACACATCAGGAGATTTCAGAAAATGTATAGTTATAGGTACCTACATGTTGGAATACTTGAGTTGCCCCCTAAGATATATTGGCTTTGAGTTCACTTAGTCGGCGGGCGAAGCCTGGTTAGTAAAGACATTGATGCGTAATTAACATGTAGAAGGGTGGTACATGGCTTTCCATACATTAAATGGCATCTACACATCAAGGGCTTTAAGAAAATGTATAGTTGTAGGTACCTAGATGTTGGAATACTTGAGTTGCCTCCTAAAACATATTGGCTTTGAGTTCACTTAGTCGGCATGCAAAGCTCGGTTGGTAAAGACATTGACATGTAATTAACGTGTAGAAGGGTGGCACATGGCTTTGCATACATTAAAAGGTATCTACACACCAGGAGCTTTCGGAAAAAGTATAGTTTTAGGTACCTAAACGTTGGAATACTTGAGTTGCCCCCTAAGACATATTGGCTTTGAATTAACTTTGTCGGCATGTGAAGCCCGGTTAGTAAAGACATTGACGCGTAACTGACATGTAGAAGGGTGGTACATGGCTTTGCCTACATTAAATGGCATCTACACATCAAGGGCTTTACGAAAATGTATAGTTGTAGGCAGGGCTCGAAATTAACTTTTTTCCTTTGTGTCCCGCAATGGTCCCGGATTCCACTTTGTATTGTCCCGAATGTAACCAGAAGTGTCCCCATTTTTTTCGAGCCTAAATAAGTGGTAAATTATGCCCACGTTAAATTTCATGTGTGACTATGATTTTTTTTTTGCAGTGCAACTGTGAATTCAGGTTTTTAAGAAAAAACGAGGGTGTGTTAAAACATCTGTGCGTTGTATAGAAAAATGCCTTGAGTAACCATGCACTTTTCAAGAATATATGAGCATGGTGATATGAGGAAATCTGCATTCAATGACATTATATTTGTCAAACTGATTGCTTATGCACCAATATAGCCTACCCATCATGTAGGCTATTATAGACTCTATTGCAGCCAGCCTGTTACTCTGTTGTAGCCTATTTAGCCTACAGAAAAAACAGCTTTCATTTAGTCTATTAGCCTACATATCAATAACAATTCAGTGTCTGTTTAGCTTTAGTTAAAAAGTGGCAATAGTCTAACCTAGTCTGACTTTGGCCACTGGTTGTGATGGGCATGCCGGTGGAAGATAGCCAGGCCGTGCCCTCCTAGTGATGCAACAGCTTCAGCCAGTCTCGAAGAGATGTGAAAGTCGATGATAATCAGGCTAGGTGGAAGAAGATGCGGTAGGTTTTTGGGCCGCATTAGGAGTATGACAACGCATTGTAAGACGTTTCCTTTCCGCTTTAAATTCACATGACATTGACATTTTGATAACCTAAAAATAAATGCACAAGAGAAAAAACTACGACCGCACACTTAGGCCTACCTCACTTTCGAGAAAGAGAGGGATTGGAGAGAAACAATGCGCTGGCAATGCGCGTTCTTCGAGCGTAATCAATGAAGTCAAGGTGGACTTTTCCCTTTTCAATTAGACCTTGGCTGCTAGGCATTTCTGCTTTTACCAGCACAGAAACAATAACACGGATACTTCAACATTAATTAAATAACTGCGTTTGTATGACAATGTTCAGAATATAGCGCCTTCATTTCCAGCCACATTTGAATGAAACTGCTTGACGTTCTTGGCTAACAACTACCTCTGTTAGCTTGCTTGCCGTTTCCCTAACTATTTGTTACTGGAAAGTCATTTACAGGCAGTTTCTGATATGTATGAATGAGGGTTAATCTACTTTAGAGCCAGCTCGCGTTTCTGGTGTTTTGGGCGGATAAGCACGCGACAGGTGGCAACAGACTACTGCGCATTGTTTGGGGCTGTTGCTTTGCTTACCTGAAATATTAGCAAAACCGAACTCCATTCCTCTCACAGCTTAACCATGTCTACTGGAATATATCCTTATTGGCTTGCAAAATCAACAATCCAGAGCCCGTTTTCTCTGAGAGCATTTCTAGTTCAGGGTGAAATGGCATAACCAACGGGACAACCTCTCAGCAGCAGTCCGAAGAACAACGCGCTTGCAGTCACAGCGAAATCTTAATCAACATTCTATAACACAATGCGGAGGGTTATTGGAAAGTTTTCTGTTGCTATTTTCACTGATGGTTGGTGTTGAGTTAATGTCCCAGTGTAATGACTTTGCAAATATAATAGCCTACTTTTAGAATATTTTCATTTATATTTTTGGACGGTCCCGGCATTGTCCCAGAAATGATAACTTTGTGTCCCCACAACATTTTTTATGGTCCCCGGGACGTCGGGACACCGTTAATTTCGAGCGCTGGTTGTAGGTACCTAGATGTTGGAATACTTGAGTTGCCTCCTAAAACATATTGGCTTTGAGTTCACTTAGTCAGCATGCAAAGCCCGGTTGGTAAAGACATTGACACGTAATTAACATGTAGAAGGGTGGCACATGGCTTTGCATATATTAAAAAATATCTACACACCAGGAGCTTTCAGAAAATGTATAGTTTTAGGTACCTAGATGTTGGAATACTTGAGTTTCCCCCTAAAACATTTTGGATTTGAGTTGAGTTAGTCAGCATGCGAAGCCCGGATACCAAAGACCTTGATGGTTATTTGACATATAGAAGGGTGGTACATGGCTTTGCCTACATGAAATGGCATCTACACACCAAGGGCTTTCAGAAAATGTATAGTTTTAGGTACTTATATGTTGGAATACTTGAGTTGCCTCCTAAAACATATTGGCTTTGAGTTCACTTAGTCGGCGTGTGAAGCACGGTTAGTAAAGACATTGACGATTAATTGACATATAGAAGGGTGGTGCATGGCTTTGCATACATTAAATGGTATCTACACACCAGGAGCTTTTGGAAAATGTATAGTTTTAGGTACCCAGATGTTGGAATACTTGAGTTTCCCCCTAAGACATATTGGCTTTGAATTCACTTTGTCGGCGTGTGAAGTCCGGTTAGTAAAGACATTGACGTGTAATTAACATGTAGAAGGGTGGTACATGGCTTTGCCTACATTAAATGGCATCTACACATCAAGGGCTTTCAGAACATGTATAGTTGTAGGTACCTAGATGTTGGAATACTTGAGTTGCCCCTTAAAACATATTGGCTTTGAGTTCACTTAGTCGGCATGCGAAGCCCGGTTAGTAAAGACATTGACAAATAATTAAGATGTAGAATGGTGGTACATGGCTTTGCATACATTAAATGGCATCTACACATCAGGAGATTTCAGAAAATGTATAGTTATAGGTACCTACATGTTGGTAGTGAAGGGCATGGCGATTCTTTCGCGCCAGTTCGTTCTCTTCGTTCAGTTCTGCTGAGGAATTCGTTCGTTCACAGTTCGTTCAGTCGTTCATTTTGATTACGTCACGCCACAATGCAGGAGAGCAAGGGGTGAATGTCGAGCGAACTAGTTCAGTGAACGAGAGGAGGAGGGGGGCATTCATACTTTGCCTGTGTGCTTCTCATGTCCAAACATATCAACTTAACTCATTTTGCCTAGTTATATTATTTATTTAACAGCAGCAAACGTTAAAAAAAAAAAGCCCAATTACAAGCTGTTTTTAACCAAAAAGTATGCCTTCGTCTCTGCCACGTTAAGTTGTTTATTCGTGGTCATGGAGACTGTTGCTATGCGCCCAGGCTGGTCTCTCGTTCGCGGGCTCAATACAGTTCGTTCTCGCTGTGCTGTGTAGATCTAAGGTGCTCCTCGTGTCTAAACATATCACCTGAAACCTATTTTGCAGATTAATTTTATGTATTGAACAGTATCACCCATTAAAAAAAATCATTTACAAGTGGCATTTCCAACTAGAAGTATGCCTTTGTCTCTGCCACGTTAAGTTGTGTATTCGTGGTCATGGAAACCATTGGCTGCAGTTCACTGGCTCCTCGTTCAGGAACGAGAGCTCAGCTCGTTCAGAGCTGTGAACTGTGGACTATGTGAACTGCTGAGCTCTTCTAAATTATGAACTAAATACCCGGTATGTGTAAAAACTCTGGTAATATTAAGATATCACATTAAGAGATAAAGTGGTGCCCCTTTGCGCAGATTAAAATGCTCATTGGACGACCACTTCTGCTACTGTCTGACTGACTAGTGACAGACCGGTGATTCACCAACGAACGAAGTGAACGAGAGGCGGGGAACTAGTTCGCTTCGTTCACTTCAAAGACTCGTTCAAAACGAACGGTTCGTTCGTGAACGACACATTACTACATGTTGGAATACTTGAGTTGCACCCTAAGATATATTGGCTTTGAGTTCACTTAGTCGGCGGGCGAAGCCTGGTTAGTAAAGACATTGATGCGTAATTAACATGTAGAAGGGTGGTACATGGCTTTCCATACATTAAATGGCATCTACACATCAAGGGCTTTCAGAACATGTATAGTTGTAGGTACCTAGATGTTGGAATACTTGAGTTGCCCCTTAAAACATATTGGCTTTGAGTTCACTTAGTCGGCATGCGAAGCCCGGTTAGTAAAGACATTGACAAATAATTAAGATGTAGAATGGTGGTACATGGCTTTGCATACATTAAATGGCATCTACACATCAGGAGATTTCAGAAAATGTATAGTTATAGGTACCTACATGTTGGAATACTTGAGTTGCCCCCTAAGATATATTGGCTTTGAGTTCACTTAGTCGGCGTGTGAAGCACGGTTAGTAAAGACATTGACGGTTAATTGACATGTAGAAGGGTGGCACATGGCTTTGCATACATTAAAAAGGTATCTACACACCAGGAGCTTTCGGAAAATGTATAGTTTTAGGTACCTAGATGTTGGAATACTTGAGTTTCCCCCTAAGACATATTGGCTTTGAATTCACTTTGTCGGCGTGTGAAGCCCGGTTAGTAAAGACATTGACGTGTAATTAACATGTAGAAGGGTGGTACATGGCTTTGCCTACATGAAATGGCATCTACACATCAAGGGCTTTCAGAACATGTATAGTTGTAGGTACCTAGATGTTGGAATACTTGAGTTGCCCCTTAAAACATATTGGCTTTGAGTTCACTTAGTCGGCATGCGAAGCCCGGTTAGTAAAGACATTGACAAATAATTAAGATGTAGAATGGTGGTACATGGCTTTGCATACATTAAATGGCATCTACACATCAGGAGATTTCAGAAAATGTATAGTTATAGGTACCTACATGTTGGAATACTTGAGTTGCCCCCTAAGATATATTGGCTTTGAGTTCACTTAGTCGGCGGGCGAAGCCTGGTTAGTAAAGACATTGATGCGTAATTAACATGTAGAAGGGTGGTACATGGCTTTCCATACATTAAATGACATCTACACATCAAGGGCTGTAAGAAAATGTATAGTTGTAGGTACCTAGATGTTGGAATACTTGAGTTGCCTCCTAAAACATATTGGCTTTGAGTTCACTTAGTCGGCATGCAAAGCTCGGTTGGTAAAGACATTGACATGTAATTAACGTGTAGAAGGGTGGCACATGGCTTTGCATACATTAAAAGGTATCTACACACCAGGAGCTTTCAGAAAATGTATAGTTTTAGGTACCTAGATGTTGGAATACTTGAGTTGCCCCCTAAAACATTTTGGATTTGAGTTGAGTTAGTCAGCATGCGAAGCCCGGATACCAAATACCTTGACAGTTAATTGAGAAGGGTGGTACATGGCTTTGCCTACATGAAATGGTATCTACACACCAAGGGCTTTCAGAAAATGTATAGTTTTAGGTACTTTTATGTTGGAATACTTGAGTTGCCTCCTAAAACATATTGGCTTTGACTTCACTTAGTCGGCGTGTGAAGCACAGTTAGTAAATACATTGACGGTTAATTGACATATAGAAGGGTGGTACATGGCTTTGCATACATTAAATGGCATCTACACACCAGGAGTATTTGGAAAATGTATAGTTTTAGGTACCTAGATGCTGGAATACTTGAGTTGCCCCCTAAGACATATTGGCTTTGAATTCACTTAGTCGGCGTGTGAAGCCCGGTTAGTAAAGACATTGAATTGTAATTAACATGTAGAAGGGTGGTACATGGTTTTGCCTACATTAAATGGCATCTACACATCAAGGGCTTTCAGAACATGTATACAGTAGTTGAAGAGTTCAGATGCAAAACCCCCTAACTCCATTTCTGAAGACCTGCACTTCTATATTTTTAGAGAACCCAATTGTTGGTTTACATTCATGTACTTGATAATACATATAAATAATTATATGACATAAATAATAATTAAAAAAAAATGCAATGGTGATAGCTTTGTATTAAATAAAAATGAATTAAGATTATTTTCTGAAAAGGCACTTAGGGGGTTTTGCATCTGAACTCTTCAGTTGTAGGTACCTAGATGTTGGAATACTTGAGTTGCCCCTTAAAACATATTAGCTTTGAGTTCACTTAGTCGGCATGCAAAGCCCGGTTAGTAAAGACATTGACAAATAATTAAGATGTAGAACGGTGGTACATGGCCTTGCATACATTAAATGGCATCTACACATCAGGAGATTTCAGAAAATGTATAGTTATAGGTACCTACATGTTGGAATACTTGAGTTGCCCCCTAAGATATATTGGCTTTGAGTTCACTTAGTCGGCGGGCGAAGCCTGGTTAGTAAAGACATTGATGCGTAATTAACATGTAGAAGGGTGGTACATGGCTTTCCATACATTAAATGGCATCTGATCTGATTTATATATGATCGGAGAGATCTTTTGCAGCAATGTTAGCACATGATTTACTAACATTTGGAACTCACACTCTTAATTAACTCTTGATGTACCACATTTACTTCATAGTGAATCAGTATTACTCCAACCATGAGTAATTCATGACTACTAATGGAGTAGACATTACTGCATACATGAATCATTTATTCACTATTAATCAATCATTACTTCAGACATTATTCCGTCATTACTCACGTAACCTTATTGTAAAGTGTTACCCAAAATTCTCCCTTTAATTATTAGATGGTGTGGGCAAGCGAAGCACATTATTTATTAATTCGTTAATTGTTAGTTGATTAACCTCATTGATTGACTTAAGATTAATTGATTCAACTTCAATGCAGTACCAAGAATACCAATAAAACATTTTATTACTTTACATTACATTTAGTTGATGCTGTTGTCCAAAGCAACTTACAGATACAGTATTTACATTGGTTACTGTCCCTGGAGCAGAAGGGGGGGATCTCTTCTGTAAAATCCTCCTTAATCTGGGCCTGATATATACACTCACCGTCCACTTTACGTGATAGCAACACCTTCTCAACTGTTTATTGAGGCAAATTTCTGATCAGCCAATCACATGGTGGCAACTCAATGTATTATGCATGTGGACATGGTCAAGATGATCTGATGCACTTCAAACCTAGCATAATAATGGGGAAGAAAGGTTACTTAATTGACTTACGTACCATTCAAATATTTTGAGATCATACTTTTACAAGCTATATAAAATGCATTTTGCGATACAATGCAATGAAATGCCCAATACAAAAATGTCAATTTACATTTGCTAATTTACAGCCACGGTTAACAAGATCCATAGCTTGGCAAAGGCCTAGGCCTCTCCAGTTAGCTGCCAACTGTGTATTCTCTGTGGTCAAACTGGGGAACGACCACATGATCACCTTAGATGGTCCCAACCATAA
>NC_085869.1:31089845-31129845 GCF_034702125.1 Engraulis encrasicolus | reverse complement strand
TCGTTTCAACCGCTGCTGCAGTGTAAATAGTCCGTGATTAGGGAGCTGACTGACTAGCAATTAATAGCAGTGTTGTTCTTTGTGGCGACGTTATACTGTTACCGCTTGGAATTTTGTTGCAGATGCATAATTTGTATCATCTGCAAGGCAGTCAGATGGACGGCTAACCATAACGCTATTCTGCAGTGAGCCCAAGCTAGTCGGATGGATCTCTTGGATGGCTAGCCAGCAAAATGATATTATTTCTTGTTCAACGCCAACGTATAGCGCTGTTTTCGGACCTTAACATTATCTTGATAGGCGAATTGTCAACAGATACATCAGCTGGGGGTCCCCAATGTTGCTAGCTTTATCCTGCTATCAAAAAACAAACCGTCAGGGTAAGACACCAACGCAACTTAATTGCCTAGCGATTGCGTACCTTACGTTATTTATTTACCAAGTGAGCTATGTGAAACATCCACAGACTGCCAGTTAATCCCAAACCCCTTTCTTTATCTCTGTCTTCCCCATTCCCTCTTGCAATGTTTTACAGAAGTTGACTACGAATGTGGAAGATTCCGGTGGCGCGCAGAGACGGGTTTTCGGTATCTCTGACATGCGTTTGACACGATGGGGCTGTAAAAATGCGTTGAAGAGGTCTGCCTCGTGACTTGACTGGCCAGTGTGCAGTTTCAAGCGAAACAGGATGAGATCTGTTCCCCCCCAAATGTGCTGTACATAATAAAGACTTGTACTAACAGTTCCTGGCGACCTCCGACACCTTTGGCTGCTGTCCCACTGTCAGATGCTTGGCAAATGAACCATTCTACCATTCTACCACCATCCGACGACCACCGGCAGGCATACGTGATCACGGCCAACGAGACCCGCGTAAAATCGGTGCAATGAGATGAGGCTCAGAAATGGAACGGTTGCCACTGTGATTATTTTCTTCACCTCTTTCCTAAGCCTGTCTTGGTACACGGCGTGGCAGAATGGCAAAGGTAAGCGGCAGTGTACAATATTCCTGAAAAGTGTTACTGTATACTACTCAGTAGATGGTGGGTACTATGTTAACTCGTCACACGGAACTGCTATGAAACGTTGCATGTCATTGTTTTGGAAGGCTGGGCAGGGGGATTTTATTTGCAGTAGGCTATATTTTAGCCCCAGCAAGCCAACCAGCCATGCCAGCCACCAGGCATCTGCAAAATCTCAGAGGGTGACATCACCTTTCTGATCGATACACCCATCCGGAACGTCTGACAACAGCTCTTTGTGTGTGAGTTCATCTAATTTTGGCCTGCCCTGTGTAAGTACTGGAAGTACCAGACAAGCCAAGTTAACCAGACATGGTGAGCGCATTGGAAGATAAATAGCCTATCACAGGCCACCTGCAATGGAAGTTTCTGATGTATACAGTATAAAGACAAGGACTCGATGTTGATGTTGAAGTGTTTTTTTCCTAACATAGCTGGTGACGGTTTTTCGGAGGGTTAATGACCCTATAAACATCTCTCACAGTAACATCAAGGAGCTCTTATCCGTAACAAACAAGAGCAGTTTAATGTGTGTTTGACCTTCATTGAGTTGCGTTGAAGTAATTAGTCATTCAAACAGTATGTGGCTGCTTGTATATCCCGCTGTGCCTGGCAATCGGCATATTGTGCACGGCCGGCCCCTTGTGTTGTGTTTTAGTTTTTATACATATTTTTATGCTTATTTTTTTAACATCCCCCGTTTTTGCTCTGCTCTGTTCTCTTGGCAGAAGGTAAGGGAGAAGGAAGTACTATTGATAATGTTAACCCCCCCTCCCCCCTAACTCTATCACTACACCTGTTAAGGGCAGAGTTGTGTGCAACTGTGCTTGTCTGGAAAACGTCCCATTGGTCTCCTGTTATGAGTCGAGTCCAGACCAAACGCTGCGAGTGACAGGCTGGTCACCTTTTGTAGACATCGTGTGGCTTCTTTCAAACCTTTAAGAGCAAGGTGAAATTGGAAGTGAAAGCCCACCTGGGAGACTTTCAGTGTCATTGTGACAGAGCACTCCACAGCACAGACCGCTCACTGCACACAACTAAAATTGCATATGCCTCGTGTGCAAGGGGGGCAGCTCCAGACGATACCCCAAGTGAGCAGTGCGGTGCCTCAAGTGAGCAGCCCAAGTGAGCGCCGGTACCATGCTCAGGGTACCTCAGTCATGGAAGACCATGGGGGAGAGTACTGGTTGATTTTTTTTTTTTTTGTACTGATTAATTACTCCCCCCACCAACTTGGGGGGTCAGAAGTTGAACTTGCTACCTTTTGGCTAACCCCTTACCCATTTCTGCAGTGAGGTGATGATGTACTCACTGTAATATTATTTGCAACGTTTTGAACTGGTTTAAACACCAACCGCTTTGCTAACGGTGCAGTCCCAGACTATACTTTTCATGTCATAGTGGGTCCGGTGGTCCATTCCATTATTCAAACTCCCGTCCTCCACTTGTGCTCTTGTGCTCCTGCTTGTGGCCTCGCGCGTCGCTGAAGCCCCACTTTTGTGGAGAAAACAAAGCTTTCCTGCTGTCAGCCCAGGCACAAGAACTTTTGGGGGACTTTTCCTCATTCAACATCCCAATTGCAAATGAGAAAAATCACCTTTCAATTGTGGTTTTGCGAGATAATATGTACTTTGCACTTTCTTTGTTACTCTTAAGTTCGCAAGACCCTTGTTTTAGGGAGCATTTTTAGAATGTTGAGTGACTGTATGAATTTGGATCTAGAAGTTGACTTTCTTGTAAATGTCCTGTTGTCCACATGAAATGGCTCAGCAGGCCGCATCTGGCCCCCGAGCCGGAGTTAACTCACCTCTGCATGATGAGGTCAGTGTAGTCACCTCCGTGCACTAGTTCCACCCTATTAGAGTGTTTGGAACAGAGGTGTCACCACTGTTAAATGTCAAATAGGCATGGCATGTTTGCGAGGGCCTGTTTTTAAGGACCATTTTGTGCAGTAGGCTAGCCTGGATCCCTTTACACAAACCCCTCTGCTCCCCAAGAAGTTCTAATTTCATCATAGGGGTATTTATTTATAGCCCGTATGCCAGCCTGTGTCTCCTACCACATCTTTGTCTCAGGTTGATAACTTGCTATCTCCTCAGCACTTTACTCACCATTCATCACCAGCTTTGCCAGATGAGCGGTGATGATCCCACCCAGCTGGACTGTTTAGGATGACCAAACACAAGTAAAAACAATGTGGGCAGGTTTTTTTCCCGTAGATGTATGACCATAAAAATGAATAGAATTTAGTTGAAATTGGGCAGGATTTTGTGCCTCTAGCCATTTATTGGGCTGGAAGTCATCAGTGACACCTGGCAACCCTGCCACCAAGCTGTCTCTAACACACTCCCGACCCTTACCATCAATTGGGGGGTGGGGTGGTTGTTAGGGGGCTCCAGAGGTTGTTCAACCATCCATCCATCTATCTTTGCATCCATCCATCCATATCCCCTCGGCCTTGTCTCAGGTTCACACAGGGCCTCCCAGCAGACGTCTCTGTGGGTAGGTAGGTAGGTGTACGTGATTGGTCACAGTCCCGCCATCTCCCATCCTTTTCAGAGCCGAGTGAGGACGTTGTTAGACAAAGCCAGGCATTCAGAGTGTGGCCTGGCTGGTCCACTTGCCCTCTCTCTCTCTCTCTCTCTCTCTCTCTCTCTCTCTCTCTCTCTCTCTCTCTCTCTCTCTCTCTCTCTCTCTCTCTCTCTCTCTCTCTCTTTTTTTCTCTTTTTCTCTCTTTCTCTTTTTCTCTCTCTTTTTCTCTCTCTCTTTTTCTCTCTCTCTTTCTCTCTTTCTCTTTATCTCTCTCTCTTTCTCTCTTTCTCTCTTTCTCTCTTTCTCTTTCT
The DNA here is from genome assembly GCF_034702125.1 of Engraulis encrasicolus. Classification (NCBI taxonomy): domain Eukaryota; kingdom Metazoa; phylum Chordata; class Actinopteri; order Clupeiformes; family Engraulidae; genus Engraulis; species Engraulis encrasicolus. The sequence continues at coordinate 31,125,980 of NC_085869.1, read as the reverse complement.
CTCTTTCTCTCTCTCTTTCGGTCCCTCGGGGAGACACATAGACAGGCAAGCAGGCAGAGATGGAGGGAGGCAGACAGACAGCATAGTGCCCGGAGGCTGAATAGAGCCGTGGCCTTGAAGCTCCTGCCTCAGCTCAGCTCTGCTCAGCTCAGGGTTGTATTGGCCCTGATGCACACAGATACAACGTGATTTTATCGCCACACATCAAAGTTGATTGAAAGTTTCTGTCGTCGGGCAGTTTGCTGGGTTGGCTAAGATGCAACAGACCAAGTGATTTCATTGGCACATAACTATGCTGGTGGGCTCATGTTTTTTTTGTTTTGTTTTGTCGCAGGGCAATCCACAATTTATGGTAGTCCATAATATTTGAGGTACTCTGACTGCAGAGGGGAGGAAGCTGAACTGAACAGGCTGCTGCTAAACAGGCCTCAGCTCTGCAGACTTTTCAAGCTAATCTCCACAGGTCTGAGTTTACCATGGAGTACCACTACCTGATTCAGCCCTTCAATTAGAGTATATTTGGGACTTTTTTTTCCTGGCTCTAGTCAGACATGACGGCTAAGTGAGAGTGGTCGAGAGGGAGAGATGGGACCCAGTTGGGAAATTATCATATGACCAAGGTTTGATTCGAACTTGGGTCCCCAAGCATTGTTGCATGAATATGGTATGTGAGAGAAATATCATGGTGCACCACAGCACCCCGTGGCCTTACTCATTTCGGAGGGTTAAGCAGCTAATGGCTCTGCTCTCCATCCTCTCTGCATCCTTCATGAACCATAAAGGTTGTCTCCCACCACGCCTCTTAGCCTAAATCAGTCTTTGACAAAGTAAATGTATACATGCACATCCCAGCTTTGTGAGGCCAGGTGCAGGACAGAGAGCGTAGGTTACATGACAAGGTAGACGTCTGTGCACTAAAGGCAATGTGTGCTTTGAATAAACCCTCTGTCGGAGTTTCAGTGAGCTGAGTTCTATCTAGGCCTAATCAACTACACATTGCCCCAGGAGGGACTGCTCCTGTTAGATGACCTGACTGGCTGTAATCCACTCTGAAAATGAGTGTCATTCACAACCACGAATACTCAATTGTCCACAGAGTGGAGTCTGTCTTCACTTCCACCTATTACAAGTAAAAAAATAAAACATTTTAAACATTCAGCTAACACAATTCAAGCACATTCTAGGTACTTGAAGTAAAGGTAATTTCACTGTAAGTTCAAGATAATAGAATGTAAATGTGATGCAAATGTCTGCTAGGGACAACAGGGCCTGTGTTTGTTTCTGTTGGGCTAAATGTTTGTTGTTGGGAAAGCGCCAGCGGGAGCCTAGTCCTCTCACTATTCTTCTTTTAGGCTAGCCATTGACGTGATCTGGCTTAAGAGTTGCCTACGTTGACTATCCTCCAGAGACCGTGTGCCGGTTAACTAAATGGACACTGTGCTAGCCACATTCATAGTCACAGTTGATGTGTGTTAAAGTTGTCAATACAGTGGCAATTTTGCACCCTGTCACCACACTACTGTATTTCGCCCTCTGTGTTTAGTCTAGATTGAGCAGAGGGTATTTCATTTTGCCCCCTTTCTGTTCGAGTTTGGCAGCCTGCACCCTTTCCTCTATGAGAGGAGTGCAATGTGAGCGGCACTATTGAGAACAGTCGGTGCTCTGTTTAACACAGGCAATGGAGGAATCCTGAGGCCTCTCCTGTTGTAGTGCTGGACAATAAGAACATTACGAAGAGGGGGGAGGTGGTGGGTAGTTAGGGGTGGAAAGCCGGGGCTAATCGTGGCCTCTTGTTGATCGTGAAAAGAGTGGATCTTTCTCTGGGGCAGAACCAAGCCCAATCGAAACCTGAAGTGGTGCCCCGGGAAATCTGGTGATTTAATGAGAGCCGAGCTGCGTTTTTCCCAGGTCTCTCTAAGGTGCTGCAGACCTGTAGTCCCAGTGTGAGATGGGTTTTATTGTTTGTTCGTAGACCAGTAGAGGTGGATATCATATCCTATGTTCAAAAAGTCTCGACATACGTTCAAGACAATTCCCAGGCTGTCTTCTCTCTAAGGTGCAATACTGCACCGTATCATAACATTGTCATACCATTTCTGCGCAAACCAGTTTCACAGTCTGTCTTTGAGGAGCTGGACCTGATGTCAGGACTAGATGTGCTACCAGTGTGTGTGATTCATAGTGAATAACTTTTTGTGTGTGTGTATTATCCACTGTTTGGACCACTCCTTGTGGCTGATTAGCTATGAAGCCATCAGGGCCCTACAGCTGTGTGTGTGTGTGTGTGTGTGTGTGTGTGTGTGTGTGTGTGTGTGTGTGTGTGTGTGTGTGTGTGTGTGTGTGTGTGTGTGTGTGTGTGTGTGTGTGTGTGTGTGTGTGTGTGTGTGTGTGTGTGTGTGTGTGTGTGTGTGTGTGTGTGTGTGTGTGTGTGATCCGCTGCTCAGACCACTCCTTGTTGAGAAGTGGGGTGCCTGGCAGGCGGGCTCCTCAGCTTCCCGGAAAACGTTGCTGGCATACCACTGCTGTTGCCGGTGGAGATGGGAGGTGGAGGGGAGCGGAGACGGTGGGCAATTTGTCCAGCGCGCCTTAACAAGACAGCGTCTTGACCGGCGTCCAGACAACATCCGCCTTGTCTCTTCTCTTCATTTATTATCATTTTTTCTCCAAACAGCCTGCTGCTCTGTAGCCACTTTATTCTGAGATTCTTTATTTGGGCAGAGGAAGGAGGTTCAGATTAGTAGTAGCCTGAGATTTTGGCCCAAGCATGATATCCAGGAACCTGCTGCTTCTAGTAGCAGCCAGGCTATGCCACACATCCAGATGAGGGTATTTTAAGAGGCTTTTTGCATTAGCTGCTTCTGTCACCGCCCACCCAACCCCTATTTTTTCCTTTCCCTCTCCTTTTTTCGCTGGGTCTCTCTCTCTCTCTCTCTCTCTCTCTCTCTCTCTCTCTCTCTCTCTCTCTCTCTCTCTCTCTCTCTCTCTCTCAGCAGCTTAGTCTGCATTACAGCTTTTTTCTGCCTCTGCACCCCCTTCTCTCTCTTTAGCCCTCTCGCTCTGTCTCGCTTGCTCTCCCTTTCTCTTTTTCACACACACAGAACCACACTCTTTACACAATGGGCCAAAAATAGCCATAGAGGCATGAGTGGGCCAGTCCTCTCTGGGAGAGTGGGAGAGAGAGCGAGCGACCAAGGGAGAGTGATGGAGGGATAGATGGATGGAAAGAGAGGGAGAGAAAGTGAGAGTGCATGAGAGAGAGAAAGAGCGAGCAAGCGAGAGGGAAAGAGAGAGAGGTGCTGTGCTCTACTATGCTCTCTGAGCATGAACCCAGAAGGAGGAGAGAGAGCAGAGGAAATCAATAGCCCATTTATTTAAGTAGAGGAAAGGAGAGGAGGAGGAGGAGGAGGGTGAGCTTTGTGTGTGTGGCGTGGAGTGACCCAAGGCCTGCTCCTGCAATCGAATGGCTCCAGAGGTCAGCAAAACAATGCCAAGCAGGAAGACGAGAGAGCTGGAAAAGAAAAAGATGGGGAAATAAGCAAAGCAACAACAAAAAAAGCAAGCTGTGTTGGTTTGAAGAAAGGACCAGAAAGCCAGAGTGCTCGGTTTTGTTAGAAGCGAAGACCAGACAAAGAAAGAAAAAGAAGAGCAGTGTTTTTTAGAAGAATGGACCAGAAGAAACCGAGAGATAACCACGTTTGTACTTAGAAGACAGAACACCAGAGATGATTTGGAGTGCGCCATTGGCCAAACTGCAGTCCGTTCTCAGGGGCTGGCGGCGAGAAGTGGCACCTTGCCGGCCTGGCCGCTGGCTTGTCATTCACGCTGGAGCGGGCCCAGATGGCCATGGGAACATGGGAACAGGCCCCCATTCAAGTCCCATTCGGCACAGCTCCTGCTCAGCCATTAAGCGCTGCATTCCAGCATTCTTCCTCCTTATTAGGCAAGCGGGACATTGTCGCACCACAACAGTCGCTAGCTAGCTGGCTGGTTGACTGGCTGCCTGAGTTGGCTGTTGATACCGCTCTGGTGCTGGCTCTGGTGTGTGGCCCTTAACATATCTAATCTGCTCCTTTGGGCCTTTGACACCAACCCCTACCCCCATCGCCACCAGCCCCATCCACCCTTTTGTTACACACACATACACTCACATGCATGCATGCATGCTACACACCACACACGCTCACACATGCATACACATGGACACACCTCCCCCATCAGATGCTCAGGCAGCACAGACCTGTCACATGGCCCTGCCGGAAAATGTCCCACGTGAATTGTCACTCTCTCTCTCCCTCTCTCTCTCTCACTCTCGCGCTCTCTCTCGCTCCTTCTCTCTCTCTCTCTCTCTCTCTCTCTCTCTCTCTCTCTCTCTCTCTCTCTCTCTCTCTCTCTCTCTCTCTCTCTCTCACTGGTTTGCTTGCTTGCTTGCTCTCTGACACACACTTTCTCTCTCTTGCACTCATTGTATTGTACACTTTTTTCCCTCGTTCTCTATCTCTACCACTTATTGTTACGCTCACGTCCTTAATCGCATTCGCTCTGCTTTCATTCTTTCACTCTACACATCCTCTTACTCCCACTCCTTCTCCCTGATGCTCTGCAGCACCACCACCTGCAGCGTTCATCCTCCGTGCTGCTCTGCTCTCTCTTCCTCCCTTTCCTCTTTCTCTCTTTTCTTTCTCTCTGTTTTCCATCTCTCTTCCGCAAGGCCCAGAGCATTGACGTGCGCTCTCTCCTGTGCCGTTTGCCATAGTGCCGTTTGCCAGCGTGCCTTTCCCTCTCTGCATCTCTGGCTAGTGTTTGTGCTACTAGCTATTCCAAGCACTTCCCGACTCCGGGGCTTTAGTTCTCTGTGAGCCGACATCACTAGCGTGTTCAGGGAGCAGTCAGTGCTCCGGTCCAAAGTGTTTTGCTGGCACCATTTTGGGTCAGTCCATTTATTTTGTCCCCCCTCTCTGTCTATTGTCCCTCCTACGGCGACGAGCCCCTTTGATATCACATGATATTGTTATTGAAATGGTGTGGTTGGCATAGTCAGTGGCTGGCTTAAAGTAGCCTGGTGCATTCTGGATTGAACACACTGGCACATTTTTGGACAATTTTTGTTGTTCACAATGGAATGTGAAGTGACGCTCACTCCTATTTAAAAAAAAAAAAACAGAATGCTTACGATTTTGAAAAAACCTGTTTCTTTTTTTTGGATGAGTCGATGTTATCACACAATCAGCTCTGGAGAGGCTGTTTGCAGTTATCTGTGTTTTTGCTTCTGTTGAGGCGATGGCGTTCTGACTGAGGCCCAGCATTCCATAACTGGCTGAAGGCCACAGCAAGTTCAACCGGGGAGAGAAAACAGAAAAATCACACACACACACACACACACACAAAGAAAAAAAACCAAAACCAAAACAAAATAAGCCACTAAAAATATGTGTGCATCATGACTCATCAGTTTACAGTCAGCAGGGGCAGGCCGCTTACTGAGAAACAGAAGCCCTGATTTCTCACCATCTCAAGCCCAGCCTGAGAGAGAGAGAGAGAGAGAGAGAGAGAGAGAGAGAGAGAGAGAGAGAGAGAGAGAGAGAGAGAGAGAGAGAGAGAGAGAGAGAGAGAGAGAGAGAGAGAGAGAGAGAGAGAGAGAGAGAGAGAGAGAGAGAGAGAGAGAGAGAGAGAGAGAGAGAGAGAGAGAGAGAGAGAGACTAGAAAACATGCAGTGTGTCACAAGCCTGGGATCTGGTAACTGCTGTTGCTGTGTGGTGTCCGGGCTAGCCCTCCCCTTTTTCCTACTGTCAGCACATATCTACACTGTATGCAGCACATCCCCAGAGAAAGACAGGAGGGCAGATGGAGAGAAGAAGAGAGAGACCGGCACGAGTGGAGATGCGGTGGCAGGCACCACCAGAGAAAGACAGATGGAGGGAGGGAAGAGGGGAAGAATAGAGAGAGGCAGGAGTGGTGATGATGATGATGGTGGTGGTGGTGGTGGTGGGGGCAGGGGCAGAACACCTCAGAGAAAAGGCTAGATGTAGTGGGAAAGGTAACAAGGGAAGAGTGGGACAGGCTGGACTGGCGGTTGTGGTAGTGGTGGGAAATGGATGTGTGAGATCTAAATAAATGGACAGCCAGCCTGGCATGGCCTGGCATGGTGCGACTGCTGTAGGCCCAAGACAGATGGCCACCAGAGGCTGCCTCGACGCATGGTCTTCTTGGGTGGACACGGACAGGACTGCAATGAGTTACAGCAAGTTTAAGGCCGTACGTAATGCAGGGTTTTTTTAACAGACAGATTTCTGTGGCTTTCTGACACAAAGGCCTACTCAAGAATATATGATTGAACTGTTAAAAGGTCTTGAGGTGTATCGAACCCTCTGTGACAGATGTCATATACAGTACTACAGGCAAAACATCTGGCTCTGTTCATGGCGGTGAATAAATGTGTTGGGGGCGGGTTATGACGATCAGTGACAGCGACTGCAACATCATAAATAAAACAATCTGAGGCATGCATGGGTCGGAAGGAGGGTCATTCCACGCCAAATCAACAAGAGCCCGCACACTTAGGTCTCAAAAAATTCTGAAAATATTACTGAGTGAACCCATGGTACTTAAGAGAAACACTGTTACTTTATTTGAATGTAAGACGTATACTCTCCATGTTACAGCCAATTTCACTGGGGGAGGGGGGTGCCCATTTTGTTCACACTCTTTTTTTTGTCAAAGTTCACAAGCCCGTAGCTCAATAGCTAAACCATGTAGGAAGCTCAAATTTGGCATGCTGGTACATAGATAGGAACAGTTTGTTGCAAAACTTTCAGTTTTGGTCTGTATGATCCTGCATCGTCATAGCATTCCCTCAAAGATGATACAAATTGTACTGGAGTTTTTGGCTGTGCTCTGTTTAGGCCTTCAGAAGACATATTTGTGCCCAACATAGCCTCATGATTTTTTCCCCTTGTAGATACAAGTAGAAACACTCCCATAAAAATCTATAAATAGATAGGAAACCCCATCAGTGTTTCACCAGAAGACCTCACAAATCTGACAAATCATTTTGGGTGTCATTTTCAGAGCACCAGAACACCTTGTGGGATTGTCCACAGATTTTTATTTTATTTTTTTCTTCATTCTCCATGAAGTCTTCTTTTTAAAAATGCCAATGAGACTTGTCTTATGTGATGTTTTCTTTTTTAATTTCCACCCTGAACATGGGCAAAATGCAAAAAGAGAGCAACATTATTTCGATAACATTTAATGTAAAGACTAAATAATCAAATGCAAATTTTGCCCAGACATGATCACCGGAGAGTCCCTGTGCAGGGGTGCAGGTATCCCTTTCAATTTCAATGATTTCAGGAGCGTTCAATGTGGGAGCAGGTTCGCACACCAAAAGAGACAGTAGGTCAGGCACAGAGTCATGTTGTTACTTTTTTTGACCAGCAGATGGCAGCGGAAGAAACACATAGAAAACATATTGCTCTCAATGTGCATGTTGACCATGTTCAGCTTGGAAATTAAAAAAGAAAACATCACATAAGACAAGTCTCATTGGCATTTTTAAAAAGAAGAATTCATGGAGAATGAAGAAAAAAATAAAATAAAAATCTGTGGACAATCCCACAAGGGGTTCTGGAGCTCTGAAAATGACACCCAAAATGATTTGTCAGACTTGTGAGGTCTTCTGGTGAAACAATGATGGGGTTTCCTTTCTATTTGTAGCTTTTTATGAGAGTGTTCCTACTTGTCTCTACAAGGGAAAAAATCAAGAGGCTAGGTTGGGCACAAATATGTCTTCTGAAGGCCTAAACAGAGCACAGCCAAAAACTCCAGTACAATTTGTATCATCTTTGAGGGAATGCTATGACGATGCAGGATCATACAGACCAAAACTGACAGTTTAGCAACAAACTATTCCTATCTATGTACCAGCATGCCAAATTTGCGCTTCCTACATGGTTTAGTTATTGAGCTACGGGCTTGTGAACTTTGACAAAAAAAAGAGTGTGAACAAAATGGGCACCCCCCTCCCCCAGTGAAATTGGCTGTAACACGGAGAGTATACATCTTACATTCAAATAAATGTACAGTGTTTCTCTTAAGTACCATGGGTGCACTTGGTAATATTTTCAGAATTTTTTGAGACCTAAGTGCGCGGGCTCTTGTTGATTTGGCGTGGAATGACCCAGGAAGGAAATCCTTGAAATGAGTTGCACCATCCAAGAAAACCCATATTCTCTTCCTTCTTTTCTTCCCCGTAAATCAACTGGTGCAAAAACAACAGGGACCCCTTGTGTTTCCTGACATCCATTATTGAAAGAGAAAAATTGAAGCCTTGTCCTTGGCATTGCATAATCTCCCCTGCTTCATACTATTGCACGTTTTGGTGAAAGAATGTGCTCATCTTAAAAACAAACTAGAAAGACTTGTGGGGTGATTCCATTTGGTTGAATAATGTCTGCATGCCTAACATGCCATTTACAGAGTGAAACCTCAAAGATGTTTGTCTGTCCTGAAAGACACGTTAAGTGCAACTGAAGGAAGTAAGACCAAAGGAAACGCTTCAGGTAGACGGTAAACAAGCAAGGGGCCGTGTACCGCTGCATTCCTATTGATGTGTTGTATTTGCTCTCAATTTTGCCTTTGGTAATGTTCTCTTTACTGTGTGTGTGTGCGTGTGTGTGTGTCTTGCTTGTTGCCATAGTGATGAGAGGAGAGAGCTTAAATCATAAAAAGGACATTAGGAAAACAAATCGGAGACAACCCTGTATCTGAAGAAAACATCAGAATATGAGGCCTATTTTTAGTATAGAAAAAAAAAACGAAGCACATTTTCACATCCTGTTTCAGAAGGCTGATGGCGTGACGATTATTGCTCTGTGTCCCATTTCAGGCTCCATGCGCTTCAGCGTGTCCTCCCCAGTTCAAGCCTACCGAGGCAATCAGTTGCTAGTGGAACAGGGCAGCCTGGCCTTTGAAGCTTGTTTCTCGACAACTTATTTACAGGGTGGTCTTATTGTTTACAGTCTTTGGAGCAGTGTTTGGTTAGGTGCCTTGCTCAAGGGCACCTCAGCCGTGGAGTGCGGAGGGAATGGAAAGGTGGGATTCTAACCTGCAACCGTCGGATCTGAAGTCCATCTCCTTCACCATTATGCACGACTTCCCCGCTACTTCTCCTCCTCCTTAAGCCTAACTAAATGCCTCCAATGCATGGCCTCTGCGTGCCTCAAATCTTTCTCTGTGTGCAGCCCCCCCCCCCCCCCCCCCAACAGAGGCTCTGCAACCGTCGTCGCGCACCTCCAAAAAATCCTGACTATTGGACAAAAGTATGCGAACTTACTTTTATATGGTGACGATCAAAACGGAAGATGCAAAAGTAGCATTGCGTCTTTTTCCGATGCCTTTCCCACAAGGATGATCGCGAGTCGAAAGGAACTACAAAATATTTGATCTGAATTGTCTTTCATTTACACGGCAACCTCGCTGTCTGGGCCTGAAGATGCAAAATCTGTTCCTGTCCCAATCTGTTGCCTGAGAAGTGTGACGTGAAGGTGTATGGGACGTGAGCGTGTTTTTGCTTTTCAGACGTTTAGACGGACGCAACCTGGCTCGTCTTCAAAATTCCCCACTCTGGAACGAGCCTTGAGATTTTTGCATCTTCAAGTCCCGATGGCAGCGCCGCCATTTAAACGAAAGGCACTTTTGATGAAATATTCTGTTATTTTTCCTCGCAATCGTCCTGCTATAAATGGCTCCTAAGTCGTCAGACTTCGGGTGTGCAGCCACCTCCTGCCCTTGCCTAATTGTCATCACTTCCCTGCATGAAAGAGTGACGACGAGCAGGCAGGCAGGCACACACACAGACACATGCACATACAACCAGAGACAGTGAGTCAGACAATAGAAGAGGGAGACAGAGACAGCGACACGACTGTCTCATTCCGTCCTTGCCCTTCCCCTGACTCCACCGTGACTGATGGGGGCCCATAAATTCCCCATTGCTCTCCATCACCATACAATTCTCCCTAATATCTCCTCCTCCCCCTCCTCAAGGATGGCAAATCCTTGTAGATTAAACTCCTGTTGGCCCTGTGTTCGCTGTGTGTGTGCCTAGCCTCACTCTCTGTCTGCCTGTCTTTCTGTGTATGTGTGTCTGCCTGTGTAAGGCTGGCTGTTATCCTCATCTGTAAATGGGGAATAGATTGATACACCAGCCCGCAGCACCCTCCTCATCCTTGGCTTTTTAATACCTGGCTTAATCCGAGGCGCTCTTTGCATGATTAACGACTAATGGGCGATGAGATGATTCATCATTGTCATTTAAAGCCGGGCTAGTTGATCTGTTGTATACAGTAGTTACCAGCACCCCTCCACCCATTTGTCATGACAAAGTACTGGCCCTTTAGATCATAGCAAGCTCAGCAACATGGATTATCAAGCATGCGAGCAAAAAAAAATGCATTGACATTTTTCAATCCTATTTCCCTGCAGACCTATATCACAAGAGCTGAGGTAATGTACAAGCTAAATCCGCTTTGCAGGGAGGCCCTCCGGCCTATGACAGGAGAGAAGTATCACGTCGCCAATTTGTGATAAAAAATCATCTCCGTTTTGATCTGATGATGATGTCCCAGTGTGTCCCAGGGTGTTGAGAGCGCTGTGACAAAGTAGGCCACCTGTGGTGGAGCTTGGGTACACTTGGTTCCCTGGCTGGAATGTTCTCTCCGCACCTCAGTAAAGGCCCCTGTAGAGCTGAGGCGATGACTCGGCATGCAGCAGAAATGAGCAGGTATGGCCAGAGGGAGCACGTTTATATTATTTTTATTTTTAGGAGCATGAGTCTTCCAGCTTAGCCCGCGCTCCGCATTTCTCTCATCGAGTGGCTTTACCTGATGTATTTTTAACCTCATTGTATTGACCTCTGATAAAACACCAGCAGCAAGCACTTGCAGGAGCATCCGTTGCCAAGCCCTTACAAAAAGAACAAGGGGGAAAGAAAGGGCGGAGGCAAGTGCTTGAAGAATCAAACCATTTCTGCTGATGGTGGTTTTGGGAAAGCTCCTTGAGTTCATCGACTTCCCTAAACAGGACACTTTGGCGGTCCTCTCAGTGGATGAACAATGAACTGAACAGTGGAGGTCAGCTTTCCTGAAGGGGAGATGGACTCTTGAAGCTCTGACATGCACCACGTACACACACTTCTTCGAATGTTTGCCTTTTTAAAAGTTGTACAGTATTTTCCCTTTTTGTACATTCATATGATATTAGATAGAACAGGGTGGAGAAAACGGGAAAGGATTGCAAGAGAGATATGGGCTAAGGTTGGAAAATTTTACAGCCCTGGTTTGAACCACATCTGCATTCTGTATGGCGATTGAGAATTTGCAACTTAAGAAGGGAAGAAAAGCTTTTGATTGTAGGGTTTTGTGGTGTAGCTCACTGTAAGTCTTTTCAGACCTTGTAATGTAGCGTATAGCTTTCTCTCCTCTATTTTAGTCTTGCAGGAGTGGAAAGCGGAAGAAGCTGTGGAATGTCTTTGGATCGTGCCTGTGCATATTTTCATTTGAAAAAATATCTAGAGCCAGTATATCAATAGAAAATCTATCAAGTTTTGTGACAAATTGTATATTGCTCTATTGGTATTGGTGAAAAGGAAATCACAATTAAAAAAAAATATCCCAGCTGAACATAAATCATAGAATCAGCACACTTGTGTGCGTGCGTTTGTGTGTGTGCTTTACACTTGTGTTTGCACATCTGCTGTTATGTGAAGAGGTGAGGAATGAAAGTGTTATGCTCACATGCGAAATACGCGAGTGGGGGAAGTAGTGTGTGTATACATTAACCTCGCATTAACTCTGCAACTCCCAATGCCTTGTGAAGGGTCTATGGTCTCAGTGGGGGCTCTATATCATTAGTCCATTTTTGTTTTCTAAAGTGGGGCGTTGGCAGGCTTGTTTTGAGGTCAAGGGGGAACCGACTGGTCTATGACGTGTTGAGACGCCAGCAGCAGAGGCATCTCAGCAGCATCCTGTCAGGGCTAACTCTTGGCCACGTGCTTTCTCGCCATGCCTTATGCTGTGCTGAGCTTGCAGCACCACAGAGATATGTGCTTCCTGTTAAGGACCCCTGAGCTTCCCAGGGAATCCCCAGGGGACTCTCTCTCTCGCTGTATCTCTCGCTCTCTCTCTCTCAACCATTTACATGCTGCAAACATACATGCTGGAACATACTGTCTCAGAGCTTCTCAGAAAATTGCACCCCATTTTCATTGAGGGAACTGGCCATATGGGACATTCATGAGGAAGGGAAGCAAAATTATTTGCACTGTTATTTTTTGCTTGTGTTTCAGTACGATGATTGGGCTTCTCCTCCCTCATACAGTATTTAGGCTATACTATACATTTTTATGTTTGTTCAGAGGATGTTTTACGGTTGTCTGACTGGCAGATATTTGACAGCATTCACAGGCTGCCATCCCTCAGTCCTGCCTTGCTTGTCAACTTCAACACTGAGGAAAACATTGGGCAGGCACTTTTCCCGGTTACTTCAGCAGAGGGGAAGAGCCTAATGATTTATCTGAAATCAATTTTTGCCAAGATTGTGTAACTTTCACTACTGCTGCTACGTGGCAAAAAAACCCCCCAAAAAAACAAAAAAAAACAATCCTACTGATATATCAGCCTTTGTTGATTTGGTTGAACATATGGTCAAATGTACACTGTAAAAGGTTACCGACCTCCATGGCAACTGTAGCAGTCCTAATACTGTACAATTAGCAAGCACAAGAAATGTTTAGATCTGGCGGTCAGCTTTCATCAAACTGTGACTAAGTTCCTTCTATGCTTCTTTTGTCAATCGTGGGAGAGAAAAATGTAAACTTTAAACAAAAGCGGAAAAGAATGTGATAAGAATGACGTTTCACCCTAGTGCGTCGTGCCAGCCTTGGCAGAACTGTGAGGAATTCCAGTTCACCCACAACGCCCTTTTGAACTTCCTAAGGGTTCCACGTCCTTTTGATTTCGTGAGCATTGCCTCACCTACATAGCATGGGCTTGGCATGCAAGAAGCAAATAGCCAGCCAGTGGATCATTTGTCCTTTGTCCATGTTGTGCAAACGATTGCCAAGTAGCCTGTGCATTGAGCAATTTGAACAAAGCATTACATTTTTAAATTCCACTTTGAATAAGATTGAATTGCAGTTGTAGCCTCTGGCACACACTGTTTCCTCTCGTTATGAGAGCGCTGTAGGTTGATGTCCATTGTGCTTTATTTTTTCTTCATTGCTTTTGCTGATGTAAGCAGAGGGCTATTTTGAGTGTGTGCATTTGCATGTCTTGAAGTGGCTCACGTATAGGACATGTCTGTCAAACCACACATGGCAGCCAGTCAAACTCCAGAGTAGCTTATAGTTGCAACACTGCTGCTTCCAAATCGACTATTGGCAATTAAACTCCTACTGTGCTAGAATAGTATAGAACGTCTTTTATTATCACTAGTCACATGTACAAGAATTTACACTATACAAATTCACAATTAGATTGAACGTACTCACTCCAGTGCAGACATTATGCTGTTCAACACAGTGTGCTATTTACAAAAGGTATATAACTCCAGCTGCTCAAATGATTAAATCAGTTCGGTAGCAATTACTATTGGTAATCTGCTACTCTTTAAATCATAACGAATAGTCCTAAAAACCATTTCCATCATAGTTATGATAAACATGGTGACAGTTGGTGATGTTCTACCTAGGTTATTCTCCATGACATGTTGGATTTTCAGAGACCCCTAATCATCTTTTTAGGCCTGGATATGGAAGCCTCTAAACCATGATGTGCAGTAGGAGTGAAGATCTGCCGCACGATAAGCTGTGCTTATTCCCTAAATGTCTATGTTGTAATATAAGTGTAAGTGGCATTTTTTTGGCTGCTGTCATAACACTGCCTGTAACAGATGTCATTAGTGCAGAGAACATGATGAACGTTCCTCTCCGTCTAATCTTGTCAGAGAAAGGCCCCACCCCAGGATAGTTCACCCTCCTTGTCTAATTGATAAATCATTAGAAGATTAATGAGAGTGAGACATGAATGCAGACAGAAAGAGTGAAGAAGAGACAGACACACACAAAGGCAGATAGAGGGACGGGATTGTAGACACACAGAGGAAGAGGGATGAAGAGAGAGACATGCTCAACAAAGTGAGACAGAGAGGCGCAGAGAGACAGGGAGAGACTTTGATGATGTTGAGAGACAGACACTTCTGAGGAAGGCTCGTCATCTGGCAGCGGCTCGAGTCGTCCCCAAACCGCGGTGTCCTCCCAGCTGCACTGTACATCACAGAGGACCAGAGCCCCATGCAGCAGCCTGTTGGACACGCGTTACAGATGATCGCCTTCAAGGGCATGCAAGATCGATTCCTTTGATGTTAAGCTCCCGAAGCAGTTCCCAGAGATTTTATTTATTTATTTATTTATTTACTTACTTACTTGCAGATTTATTTATTTATTTATTTATTTGAGCCTCTCAGCCCTTTCGCCCTATTGTCTATTTTTAGAGTAGCTTCTTCTGATGTTCTCAGATTTTTGCCTCCGATGTTGAGCAGGGGCCAATGCCTGGAGGGTGTCAGACCAGGGGGACTTGCCTCTCCCTCAACCCTTCCCCACATCAGCTTATGTTGGATAGTGGACTGGGGAGGAGAAGGAGAGAGAGAGAGAGGGAGAGACTGCGCGGAAGACCGACAAAGAGAGGGAGGGGTAGACATGACGAGACGAATAACAAGATTAAGAGGATGCATGTGGTATATCTGTTAATCTGGTTAGCGGCTACAGAGATTGCACTGGATAATGCTGTAGTCTTTTAAAGCCAGTGTCTACAGTGAAGCAAAAGGCTACTGCTTGGCTGGTTCAATAGTATTGTTTTGAATAGAATAAAAACGTTATCAAGTTATCTTTTGAATTTGGCATTTTTGAAAAATAGAGCTACTCAAGTTGGTGAGCTCAGTGGTGATTGCCTTGTTATTTTGCCATTTTGAGACCAGGGTGTACTAGCAAGCAACATCACATCTTCTGTGGTTGTCATTATTATCTAGTGTACAGTGTAGGGCTACACGATTATGGAAAAAATCATAATCACGATTATTTGGGTCAAAATCATAATCACGATTATAAATCACGATTATGGATTTTTGCTGATTAAAAAAAAAAAGATAAAATTTAAATCAAGAATTAAATGAAATCACGATTTCGATATCACGATTAATCAAGATTTTCGATTATTTTCGATTAATTGTGCAGCCCTAGTACAGTGTCACCACTAGATCAAAGAAATCTTTCTAGGTTCTAGTTGACTGGTCCTATGTAGAGTTTTTCCCATCTTGTCAACTCTCTTGAGCCATATGTATACATGGGCCCCCGGCCGGGAGTTTGCAAAGGGGCTCCCCGTGGACCACAGGCCCTGTGATTGCTGCATATTTGATGATGAGCAACTATAGGATATGAATGTGACACAATAGGCCTTCTACTCCACAACATTGACCATCCACCCATGCTTCTCTCTCTCTCTCTCTTTCTTTTTCTTTCTTTCTTTCTCTCTCCCTCTCTTCGCCCATCCCGTTGCCTATCCTTGAGTCGTGATGAGAGGAGCCAGACGGTCGACATTTGACTAGAGATGTCAGGGTAGCCAGCTGAAAGCAGACACCTGTGGCATTGAACGCACAGCTGGGCGGTGTACTCAGATGCTAAAGAACACTCCCACACAAACACTCCTACTACAAGCCTTTTTACGTGTGTAGTCAGTCATGCATAAACCTACATCAAACATGCAGACTGCACAAGATAAGCCTACTCTTCCCACCTAGTACAGTACTGCCCATGTCCCCTGGTTGTCTTTTGTGCTCTTCACCTTTGACAGAAGCTTTGTTTCAAGGTAGCACATTCATTTCTGTTCTGTTAAACTTCCCTTCACTTGGGATGTAAAATTACAGCCTGGCAATCAGGCCATTAAAAGTCATTTGCCAATAACTGCTCTTGGCAGACGGTAACTGCATTACCTCAATGAGGAGGAGGCCATTGGAGTCTTGTGATTTGAAACGTTTTCACTGACTGCCATAGTTCAGGGTCCTCCAGTGAAGCAGGCTTCAGCAAGACGTGCGCGCAGAAGGCTAAAGACCTTGACGTGTTGCATTTACAATAGGTGCTGCATTAAGTAAATTAAGCTTGCCTTTATTTAAAGGGACACTGTGTGAGATTTTTAGTTGTTTATTTCCAGAATTCAAGCTTCCCATTCACTAATGTTACCTTTTTCATGAATATTTACCACCACCATCAAATTCTAAGTATTCATTATGACTGGAAAAATTGCACTTTTCATACATGAAAAGGGGGATCTTCTCCATGGTCCGCCATTTTGAATTTCCAGAAATAGTCATTTTTAGCTGCAAAAATTAATGTACTTGGACCATACTAGAAAATATTTGTTTATTACTTAGTAAACTTTCATGTAAATATAAAATTTGGCGATAGGCAGCCCAGTTTCAATGAGCAGCATAGTTGCAATACCTTTTTTGACCATTTCCTGCACAGTGTCCCTTTAAATGTTATAACCTCAGTGTGGAATCATGAGTGACGTGAGCAAATGTAAATTTGCCGTCAGCATTGGCTTCACACACAGGTCACAGACATACGGTAATAAAATATCAGGTCATGGTATGATCCTAGAGCCTGATACTGCGTGCATGTCACTGTGTGCATTTCACGGTATCCATCATTTACCAAGTTCTGTGTCTCAACGTGTTACTGAGTACATTTTGAAATGAGGCCCCAGAAATCCTAATTTCAACTGAACACCTATCATTCTTCATCTTTCTTCTTCAAGTTTGTTTTTTCCCTCAGGCACATTGAATGATGACTCAGTATGACAATATGCTATATAACACTTTTGATTGATTGATTAATTGAATGATTGATAGTGGGTTGATATACCACTGGGCCTTGATTATTATGGCATGCATGGCAAGTTATTGTGCTGGACCTTTTTCAGTTGCACACATTCTTAGCAACACCGCTTTCCTCACGTGGGCGGGGTACTACAGAATCTTGGCAGGAGAATGATGACCTCATTACTCTTAATATTCCACCGCATCATAGCAGCTAACCCACCTAATGTAACACCAGAGGCAAACATGATGATGCCACCCATTTGGGCACGATTTGATTTTGAGCCCAATGACTAAGGACAGCCAGCAGACACTGTATAATGTAGCTAAAACACTGTGAAAGCCTTGAACACTTGTGTCTCCTGTGATGACCAGAAAGAGCAATTCTGTCTCGGCCTTAATCATCAGTGCTTTATATTTTGCTGGGTGATAAGCTGGAGTTTGTCAGTGTGTTGAGGCAAACTTAATTTGATTAGCAGACTATTTTTGCTTCAACAGTGAAAAGGAAAATAAACCCACTAAACTTGTGTTGCTCATTCCTTTTTAAACATTTCCTCTACTCAGAGTCTACTGAAAATGGGGCCCTGTGCTGTGAAATCAACAGGGCCTGATGAGAGAGATGGTTGCATCTCGTGTGTGTTTGTGTGTGCGTGTGTAAATGAGCAGTAAGTTACAGTATATGAGGCTCAGGTCTTTCCGTGGCTTTGGGTGGTGGTGGTGGTGGTGTGATGTCAGACCTTTCCAACCTTGCAAACAAGAGTGTGGATTGATTTCCTTCATTGCACAAGGCTGTCCTGTTAGAGGTGGTGGACGGCTGCCATTCAAGGCGGCCATTCAAGGCTAGCCTCACTTTACTGTACCACCCCTAACACACCTTGCTGCGCAGGTTCAGCAGGAAAAAAAGGTGCTCCACACTAGTCATTGTCAAGGTTATTTACACAAATGTACGCTTATGAACTTCATTTACCCAAATATATGAAAAGTCTACCTGGCAGGCCTTTCAAATGATGGTCTCTCGAAACCATTCTGAGTGACTCAGGGAAATGGGGATCACACAGTTAAAAGGCCCGTTTCTGAACAATATGTTGGCTAAGGTTTTGAGATTGCAGTAGTTTGTTCTGTTTAGCCCAGAAGTAATTGGTTATTTGTTTTATTCAAACCTTTTCAACAGCCTATGTTTTTAAGCTTATTATTTAATTACCCCCCCCCCCCCCATGGTAATACTTTGGTCATATATTTAAAGGTAATGGATATCAAAACCAGGGGCATGAGAAGTTGCATTATAAAAACAAAAAATAAACATTATTTTTAATGCAGTTAGCAATATTTGCTATCCTTTGGACACATTGCTGATGCTTGCTTTCTGATATTGCCCCCGCCTATTCATTTTTACATAAAATCACCAATTTTTAATCACTTAGTAAACTATCTGAAATCAAGACCTATGACAGTTGGTAATGTTGGCTGGGAATTAAGAGAACGTGCTCTAGGCTATTGTTGGTATTGCTGCAACATATTTGCATATGCTCAACAAATTTGTAGGCTAGAGGACTTCTACTACAACTTTCCTCTGCTCTTGAATCAGCCTCAGGTCCTTTGCATGCCATAAGAAACATGCCTTTGATGTTGTACTCCATGTTGACATAGGTATGTTGCACGTGTTCAACAGCTTCAGTTAGGGTGTGCATTCATGCTGCAAATTTTCACAACCACAGCCGAAAGTCTGACTGCAAAGCTGTTGAGGAACGTTGATCTCTTTTATTATTGTAAAAAAAAAACCCCGAAATCTCTTGCTTTATGATGGTCTGCTTTTATTTGCTGAAAGAGAGAAAGTGTATATGATGGATGACTGATATTGACAAGATCAGATAATGCTAAAAAAAACCCAAAAGAACATTCCCCACTATTTATGATTGTCACCCTTGTACCATCAGCAGTAGGGCCCATCACCATGGACACCAAAGCTCCCGATGACTTCATTTCATGACTTAATTTCACCCAAAAAAGTTTCTGACCCCTGCACTGTTGTGAATAGGCAGAATAACCAATTAAGATTCTCCTTCCCCCTCACAGAGAGCAAAGGTTCCATTAATACGATGAATCCAGTGGCCCCGCTTCAAGTCTGATCTGAGGTCATTTCCCGGTCCTTTCTCATCTCTCTCTACCACTGATTTCCTGTTGCCGTCTCTGACTGTTCTAGTGGTTCTATCTCAATAAAGCCCCAACAAAAGTCTTTGGAAAAAGAAAAAAAACCCAACAGGCTTTAAAATAAAACCATGTCAGAGTGGAGTCCCTGTGGTAATACAAGTGGTTGCTCCACTCCTGTGTTGCATGCATGCAGGTGAGTGTCACTCCTGTGTTGCATGCATGCAGGTGAATTCACATTATGATGCAGCATCCCCTTCACACTGAGATTCATGCCTTATCTCATAACTATGTGTGCTGGCTTTTTTGCTGAATACAAGTGTCCTGGTGACACATGGAGGAATGGCAAAAAATTAGGCTCGGATGGCCAGATGTGTATGATTTTTAGGCAGTCATTAATGGGCAGTCATTAATGGGCAGTCATGGGTAAGCGGTTAGGGCGTCAGACTTGTAGCCCAAAGGTTGCCGGCTCAACTCCCGACCCAACCAGTGCTCTCCCCCATCCTCCTCCATCACTGAGGTACGCTGAGCATGGTATCGTCCTGCCGCACTGCTCCCTTGGGGCGTCTTTCAGGGCTGCCCCCTTGCACGGGTGAGGCATGAATACAATTTTGTTGTGTGCAATGTGCAGTGTTCACTTGTGTGCTGTGGAGACTGTTGGCTTGTGTTGCTCCCATCAACTACTGTATAAGGGCCCTTAATCCCTTCCAGCAGACTAGCATAGAAATCCTGCAACCGGCATGACTGGTACCAGCAACTCTTTGTGCGGTCGAAAAGAACTGATTACTGTGTGTTTTTTCCCGCCTGCGGCCTGTCTAATAGCTGAGGTTGAACAGCAGCTGTAGTGCACGGTTCATATGGCCATAATTTCATGCATAGCACACTCTTGCCGCATGATCGCTCGATTAAATAATTGCACAAATAAGGTGTTTAGGCGTTCCTAATCTTAAGTGCTCGTTTGGTGTGCATGTTCCAGTGTGTGTGTGTGTGTGTGTGTGTGTGTGTGTGTGTGTGTGCGTGAGCGCGCACGCACGCGTGCGCGCACGCGTGCATGCGTGCGTGCGTTCGTGCTCATGCACAGATGGACATTTGTGCGGACGGCACCTCTTCTAGTCCGCCGTGGCTTAGCAGCAGAGCCTTAAGGGAGGAAACAGCAGCTGCAGCACTAAATAACATTGCCTGTCCTTAGTCAAACACGTACACACACACACAGACACACGTAAGACGGCAACACACACACTCACAGCTACACACATCCACACACACACACATCCACACACACACACACACACACACACACACACACACACGTACACAAGCAAGATGTCTGCATGCATGCATGCACGCACGCACGCACGCACGCACGCACGCACGCACACACCATTAATGTTCAACAGGCTCCTGAGGCCAGAGGCTGTGCATCTGGAACAGTGTGTCCATCCCCTACCACTCATCTGTCCACTGCCGCTGCTGGGCACCAGGGGTGTGTGTGCGTGTGTGTGTGTGTGTGTGTGTGTGTGTGTGTGTGTGTGTGTGTGTGTGTGTGTGTGTGTGTGTGTGTGTGTGTGTGTGTGTGTGTTCGCGTGCCTGCCTGCTTGCCTGCCTGCCTGCCTGCCTGAGGGGGGGGGGGGGGGGGGGGGGGGGGGGGGGGGGGGGGGGTGAACAGGAATTGGGGAGTGTGAGAGGAAGGAAAGACAGAAGAGAGCTAGAATGTTTGGATCTATCTGGATACCTTCGTGTGTGTGTGTGTGTGTGTGTGTGTGTGTGTGTGTGTGTGTGTGTGTGTGTGTGTGTGTGTGTGTGTGTGTGTGTGTGTGTGTGTGTGTGTGTGTGTGTGTGTGTGTGTGTGTGTGTGTGTGGGTAAGGTAAGGTAAGGTAAGGTAAGGTAAGGTAACTTTATTTGTACCCGAAGGTAGATTTGGTTGCAGGCAAAAGTAGCAAAAGCTTACACAGACAACAAAGTACTGACACACAAAAAACTTGCACCAACAGCCCAATACTAATGACAGTGACAAAGGACAATAACAAAACAAAATAAGGACAACAAAAACAAAAACATGACAAGCAGACAAGTGCTCCAAACAAGGATATGAAGAAGGAAAATAAACAATAAATATATAAATATGTATATAAAAACACGGGGAAAACCTTAAAATGTTGGACTCATGTGCTATTCAGTGTTTTAATAGCAGAAGGGATAAAACTGCATCTATACCTCTTAGTTTTGCAGGCTGGCATTAGGAACCTACGACCTGAGGGGAGAGGCTGAAATTCACCATATAGTGGGTGGGATGTATCATTTAAGATGGACCCCGCCAGTCTCTGCAATTGCCTACTGTAGAGAGACTCCATGTTGAGCTGTGATTCTCCAATTAATTTACCAGCCCACTTCACAATCTGATTCAGGGAATTTCTGTTTTTGAGGGGTAGGGGCAGGAGCACACACTCGCATGTGTGCTTCACTTTAAAGGGTTTCTTCTTCAGTTGTTTGACTGGGTAAGCGGTGCGGCGCAGCACTGAGACTGTATGTTGTGGTAATGTCAAAGTGACAGTGAGAGAGGCAGAAGCCCAAAGGAGCAGCGATGAATAATAGCAGAGCTGTGTTTGCGTAACGCAGCAGGTCGCGTGCCTCCCCAAATGTCACCCAGAAAGAAATTTCCTCAGCCTCTACGCAAGCTGGACAATTGAAGTTTGCCACCCCCCCCCCCTTTTTCTGTCACACACACACGCGTGAACTCATACACACACAAACACTCGGCGCGTGCACACACACACACAGAATTTCAGCAGGCGTTATCATTCCTGTCAGTGACACCCCTCTCCCCCTCCCTGACTCGCTGCTGTCTCTGTCTTTTCTTTCTTTCTCTCTTCACAGAGACACCTCTCTCTCTCTCTCTCTCTCTCTCTCTCTCTCTCTCTCTCTCTCTCTCTCTCTCTCTCTCTCTCTCTCTCTCTCTCTCTCTCTCTCTCTCTCTCTCTCTCTCTCTCTCTCTCTCTCGCCCACCCGCTCACAGCAGCAGCACTAGTTTCAGAAATGTAAGCACTTTTTAACAGCCTCTAAATCCTCTCCTAAAGTCTAATCTGTGAAAAAACTACTCTACCCTACCGTACTCTCTACCTGCCTCCATGTGGACGTCTAGACCAGACGTTTCATTTCTGTCCCACCCCTTTTCTTTGCTTGACTCTTCCTTCTTCGCACTCGCTGTGTGTAGGCCTAGATGTTTTTGACACATCTGGTCTGACAGTTGTGAAACTGGTCTGACAGTTGTCTCCTCTAAAAAGTGTCAGGGCTGTAATCTGTTGAAATGTGTTAACCGTTTTTGGGGCAACTCCAAATCAAGTTCCCCTGACAAATATGCAGCTCTGACAGTTTAACAGTCCCAATTTCAACCAACAAGCTGAAAAAAATGTGGGGTAAAATGTTCTCAAGGCCTTAACATAAAACTCTATGACAAGCAAAGACCTTGATTGAGAGAACCGAAGGTTTTGGATGCTGTGATGGCATCCAAGGCTAAGCTCCTCAAGGGGTTCAGGCAGGGTATGCCAGTGCTTCAGAAGATGCTCACTGATTAATGGAGTACAGAGAAGAGGATACAGACTTAGAGGACACGAGAGGACTTGGGCCTTGAAAACATTGCATTGCATTTCAAGACACAGTCTCTCTCTGTCTTACAAGCTTCAACAGCTCCGGAGGACATAGAGAAGGGGACATAGCTCTGGAGCTTAGGAGAGAATACGTACATACTGTTGAGGAAAAGGCTACAGAGGAGAAGAGAGAAGAGACCATAGAGGAGATTTTTGAGAGGAGAGGAGAGCTTTACCAGCTTACGACAGGAAAGGTCCCCCAACCAACCATGAGAATAACTCATGCTCTCTCTGTCCAGAGAGGTCATCCAGTTCAGGCGTCAAAAACCCTGCCATGGTTTTCTTCTAACAAAGATGACTTCCCTGACTGATGAAATCTGATTCAAAGCTGATTGGACCAAATTTGTGTCATGATTTTTACTTCCTGAACCCGTGACTAACACCGCTGTTTGTGTCTCTCATCCTGTTTGTTCAAGGTGCCCTGATGTGTTGGTGAACAAATGTGCCAAATTTCACGAGTGTCATTGCAAGGCAGCCACCTCTCAAGACAAACTATGCATTGTGCTCTCTCTCTCTCTCTCTCTCTCTCTCTCTCTCTCTCTCTCTCTCTCTCTCTCTCTCTCTCTCTCTCTCTCTCTCTCTCTCTCTCTCTCTCTCTCTCTCTCTCTCTCTCTCACCCATTTTGTGCAGGGTACTACATTGCAGCAAATCAAGAAATGTTTTGACATTGGCAAGCTCTGGTGTGAAGTAATTTGGGTTGATGTTCACGCACACGCACACACTCAGAATGGAAGTTGTGAACTAACCCAGAGGGCAATTGAGTGTTTTGGTGTCTGTAAAACCCTGCCAAGCCATTAACAACAGCAAAAGGAAATAAAATTGAAATGTAGGAAATAAAATTGCCCTCCCTCCATGTGTCTCACCAATGGAGTTAAGCAGCTAGGTTAGCGCAGCCGTGTGCCTGTGCTTAGTTTCATACCCCTCCAGCAGTTACCAGGCAGAAAGTGAAAGCGGATGATGCATCAGGCGAAGGAAACGGCACTTACTCACATGACACACCCAAGCATGAGTAATAATGTATGTATTAGAGAAGTGAAATAGAAACCGTGAAGCGCAATGAAAACCTGACAAAATGTAACAATAGGATTGTAATGTTGGCCATCAATGCATGTCTAGTTTTGCTTCACACATCTTACAAGTCACTTATGCAAAGGCCCACTAGGTCCTCATTACATTCCTTATTGAAGTCCTTTTTTCGTGTGGTCTTTTTGACTTTATTTATGATAGGACCGTGAAGGTGCTAACAGGAAATGAGTGGTGAGAGAGACGAGGAAGGGCCGGCGAAGGACCCGGGCTGAGAATCAAACCCGGGTCAGCCGCATGGTAGACGAGTGCCCTACCGTTTGGCCACGCCAGGGCCGATATTGAGGTCCTTATTATGCCCTTGTGTCTGTGTTTGTGTGTGTGTGATCAGAACAAATCTAAGAAACAGAATCCAGGAAGGAAAGCCTAAACTCTGAGTAAAATTCCCATTCTCTCTCCTGTGTGTGTGTTTCTGTGTGTGTGTCTCCAGAGAAGCTAGTGGCGTACCAGCGTGAGTTCCATGCGTTGCGGGAGCGTCTGCGGGTGGCGGAGCAGCGTACGCTGCAGCGCTCGTCCGAGCTCAACAATATCCTGGAGCAGTTCCGCCGCGCCATCGCAGAGACCAACGGCAGCAAGGACGCACTCACCAACTTCTCAGGTGGGACAGAGCGAACACACATGCACACACACACACACACACGCGTAAAAACAAAAGCTATCTAATCCAAACACGCACACCCAAATGCACAGACCTGCAGTAGTATGTACACACATTCAACGCACACACGCACACACACTCGCACAGACACACCAATACCAGCAAGGACATCCTCCTCAAGTTCTCAGTTTGGACACGCCTACACACACACACACTGATCTATGTGCATACACTCAAACACACTCAAAAAAGTGTTGACTTTCAAAATAGTCTCAGATGGCTACTCTGAAGCGTTCACTCCCTGCTGTCTTCCGTCTTGCTTCAGATGAGCCGTATAGATACATGTTGCACTGATGATGAGTGAGATAGTGGCAGTGACTCATTGCCTTCTACATGGGCTGCTGCTATTGATTTCAGTTTCGGTAATTCACATTTTATAGTCCTAAATTTACACTGCCTGTCTGAAAAAAAAGCTTGCAGACTCGTTTCATGATCAGTAGGTTTTTTATAGATTATTTTTTTGCCCAGACCTACTTTCTTTTTCTCTCTATCGTGTCAATATGTTCATCCTTGTTCTCTTCCAGATGAGACCCAGAAGCTGCTAAAGGAGCTGGCCAATCGGAAGCCTCTGCAGGTGCCCAACATCTACCACCACCTGCCCCACCTGCTGGACAATGAGGGCAGCCTGCACCCGGCCGTCCAGGTGGCACAGGGACGCACGGGAGGTGAGGACCACTACACACACACACACACACACACACACACACACACACACACACACACACACACACACACACACACACACTGGGCAGCCTCCTGCACCCTGTACAGGTGGCACAGGCTTGAACGAGAGGTGAGGAACACACACACACACACACACACACACACACACACACACACACACACACACACACACACACACACACACACACACACACACTGTGGGCAGCCTGCACCCTGCCGTACAGGTGACAGGGACACACAGGTGGTGAGGAGCAACACACACACACACACACACACACACACACACACACACACACACACACACACACACACACACACACACACACACACACACACACACACACACACACACTCACACTCACACTCACACTCACACTCACACTCACACACTCACACTCTCATGCATGCAATACAATCCTGACTCTTCATTGATGTGGCCTTGAGCATGCCAGGCAGCCAGCCTTTCAGTGGCACTGCAGTTCCAGATGATGAGCATGTGCTGTGTTGTGAGAAGAATATAGTAGAATAGAGTATAGAGCTGCACTGTGCTGCACTGTGTGTATTGAGAAGAATACAGTAGACTAGAGTGCTGCATGAAGTGCTTCAGTTCCTCTTCTTCTCCATGATTTTTCCCACAGGAGCTGTCCTTGTTCTGCTGTTGCAGCTCTCTCTCTCTCTGCCAAGAGCCAGCTCTCCTCTCCCCTGCTCTCCTCTCCGCTCCGTTCCTCTGCTCTGCTCTCCTCTCCTCACCTCTCCTCTGCTCTCCTCTCCTCTCCTCTCCTCTCCTCTCCTCTCCTCTCTGCTCATCTCCTCTCCGCTCATCTCCTCTCTTAATAGATCACCAGCTGGCGTCATCATCAGATTTATCATTGCCCTTCTGTACACACACACTCGCAAGCACTAGAACAGACGCACACACACACAGACAGACAGACACACACACACCAAGACTCACACATCATTCCCCCCCATCCCCACCCCCTCCATCCTACAGTTTCATGTTTTTATTTTCGTAATCTCCGCAGTCTAGGACAAGGTTCTGTAGACATTGAAAACATGGCGGATAACAAAAGAGAACAAGGTGAGCGCATAAAGAGGACCCACCCACATCTCTGACTTGGCCTTTTCACTCAGAGCCACCCAAACAGTCTCAGTGATTGTCTGCTGCCATGTTTTACAGAGAGTCATGTTACCTTGGAGTTGTTTGTTTTGTTATGCAGACACCCACAGGTAGACTCGCAAACAAAGTCCATCCAATAGACAGATACACACACACACACACGCACGCATTACTGCATGTCCGAGATGATGTCAATCAATATTCAAATGCTTCTGAATTGAATGGGACTGAATTGAATTGAATTTCATTGACACACTTTCAGATTCAGACGTCACAGTACAGCACAGCTGATCAGCTATACAAGTATAAGTGAAATTAGCCCCACTGAGGAAGTTAGAAAAGCATATAGGATAGGGAACCCAGTAGTTCATGCATCAATGCGATGAGCGAGAGACGGTATAAGCATGAACATTGAAACCAATTCATTTTTTCCCTGTCTGTCTTATATTGTCTGTTATTGGTGTGGCTCCTTGGCTTTTGTCTTGTCAGGTTGTCGATGAGCTATGAGGGCGCCAGTATTTTCAGGTGTTTGAAATACCTTCAACAAACTTAAACTGGAACTTCTAGGCAAACATGTTGGTCTTGTACGATGTCTGTTTTACATTTGAAATCAATTGGAAAAGAAAGCATTGACAAATGGACTACTTTATCCACTTCTGTGTGTCAAACAGAACATTCACTCTGTTGACCACATATTGTTTTAATTCAGGCATCCAAATAGGCACAGTTGGGTTGGTGTATTGAATGAAAAGCCAGCCTAGACTCCTCCATGACAGTAGTGTATCCTGAGCGTGCCACCGTCCAGTCTGCACTTAACCAACTGTAGGAACTAGCCAGGCCGTGCCCTCCTAGTGACGCAACAGCTTCTGTGCTGCTACCAGTCTGGTCAAGAGCAATGCAAGTACTTTCTGAGCTCCCGTAAAATGGGGAAAGTGCTTCCCACTTTGTTGGGAAGCAAACAATCATTAGCAAACCAAGAGAGGCCCTTTGGGAAATGCCGTTTGGGAAATGTTAATTGTTATGCTCTTGGTCAGACCAATTCTTGAAGAGATTTGAAAGTTGATGATAATCAGGCTAGTAGGAACACCTTCAGGCCACATCTATGTGCTGCGTACTTGACATTATGCTGCATGTCATTTAGCAGATACTCTAATCCATCTGACGGCAGAGTATGGCACACAGGCGGCAGTTCCCCAAAAAGAACAGCGTCAGGCTTTGAAGCATTGCTCAAGGGCACCTCTGCCTGTCTTGCCATGTGATCTGTACCGTCTAGCTGTCTACTCACAGGTAAGATTCACATCCATCCACAATGGGTGTGCAGACAGACTGGAAAGGGCAAGGCCATTATCTGTGGGTGGAGGAGGGGGTGGCTGGGGTGCTGTCTAAAGACCTACTCAAAGGTTGTATTGAGATGAGATTTGGGGGGTGGGGGGTGTAGACTTCATCAAAGGTTGTAACTATTAGGTGAGGGAGTTGGAGGGTGCAAGCTGGGGTCAAAGGCCCAATTTAAGTTTGAGAGACAATGTAGCTGAAATTTGTGGAGGATGGGAATGGTGGTGGGGTTTGGTGCAGACCTACAAAGGTTGTGAAGGATTAGGATTATTTTTTTAAATGGGCTTGCCCCAGTCCTGTTTATTGCTTGCCTATCATCCATAACTTTCAAAACGCTACTCCTCCTTTCGAGACGGACACCATTCAAACTGTAAAAAGGCCGGCCTGGTTTAGAGATGTTAAAGCTTGCATTGCGTGTCCGTACCTCGTGTCGTTCTTTCGTTATTGTCGATTTTGTGCGCCTTTTGGTCCCCATAGGAAACCATGGTAGACTTCCTCAAAGGTTGTGAGTGATTGTTTAGCCTAGGAGCGCTGAAGGGTGGGAAAGTGGTTTACTCATCAGGGGGTTGCCCATGTTTGTCTGGGTCAAGGCCTCCGCAGTCTTTTGTCTCTTTTCCCCCTCTTTCTCCCACCGCATACCACAAGTTACAAGATCGGGTTCACCTAAGAGGATTAGACCAGGGCCCCTCCAGGACAGGCCACTCTACCCCACCCTACCCTACCACCCCTAACACTGTGTG
Organism: Engraulis encrasicolus; assembly: GCF_034702125.1. Lineage (NCBI taxonomy): Eukaryota > Metazoa > Chordata > Actinopteri > Clupeiformes > Engraulidae > Engraulis > Engraulis encrasicolus. The sequence goes on along the minus strand of NC_085869.1, from coordinate 31,097,647 downwards.
TATGTATGTGTGTGTGTGTGTGTGCGTGTGTGTGCGTGTGTGTGCGTGCGTGTGCGTGCGTGTGCGTGCGTGTGCGTGCGTGCGTGTGCGTGCGTGTGCGTGCGTGTGTGTGCGTGTGTGTGCGTGCGTGCGTGTGCGTGCGTGTGCGCGCGTGCGTGCGTGCGCACGTTCATGCATGTGCGTGCGTGCATGCGTGTGTGTGTTCACATGTGCGCACATCTTTATGTGTGCGTGTGATGCATGTGTGCATTCATCTGTGGGTTGTGCATGCGTTCGTCTGTGTTGTGTGAGAAAGTGGAAGGGAGATGAGGGCATTTAAGGGACAAAACAATATGGAAGTGTAGTAAAAAATTTATATCGGCAAACAAACAACTCAGGTGGTAAGCACTGCAGATTTTATTGTTAACGGCCGGAGAAGTTACTGCGTGGAGACAGGAAGTAATCCACTCAGCAAAGTCTAAAGTGGATACAAAGCCACCCCTATTTAACCATTTCCCTCCCCCACAGTCCATGTCGTCAGCTTCCTCTGTGCATGTGGGGTCCCGCATGGCCGGATGTCCACTGTCCATTGTCTTGTTGTCCAGCATATGCCATTTCACATGTGTTGTTCAGCAGCCACATCAAGTAGATGCACATGTTTCCAATAATGTTGAGTGTCCAGTGACCCATTACAGAAAAGCTTACACACAAGAATATGTAAAATAAAATGAGAATATAATATAAGAATAGTAGAAGATTAAGAAAACTAAGATAAAAATAAAAATTCTCCACATTCTCCCCCCTTTGGGAGTTCATACTCACATTATAAAAGTAACTACTGAATACACTTTTCTCTGGTGATCAAACATTTCTTCCTAAATGTGTTTAACCTACACCAGACCACACACACAGCCTAATTGACACCCAGACGAACAACAGACCATTCATGGACAGACACCCAGAAACGCCAGCAGATGAGCGGGACACACCATGTCATATTGCTTGTGCCTGCCCCTTTTGATTTCTCTCCCCTGCCCCTTGGAGAGTGCTACTGTGGTTCAGCTGTGTCCAGCAACTAGCTGTCCGTTGCATGATTGACAGCCTGGTAGTCCGCATTCATCCACCAACATCCCAAATGTCCACCACAACTAGTCTATCATCCACTAAGCGCCAACTAAGATATATGATGCATTGTCATCATCACAGAGTATCCATCTGGTCTTCTTAAATTTAAACAGTACAGAGTGATACTCTCAGGTTGGAGCAAAAACCCAACGGCTCAGTCAAAAAAAAACACTACCCGCCAATGAGCAGTGAAAAATACTGACCAATTTGGACTAATTTGGGCAAAATTCTCCAACGGCCCAGCTAAAGCTGCAACCCGACTTTGTCTGCTGAGAGTAAACTCCAGTTACAAAACAATATGTGGATATGTATATAAACTAAATAACACATGGTCATGTGTAAAATAAAACACCCTAACTATAGGTATAAGTAATTACTAATGAGTAAAATAATAAGGTAAAACACTCATTCACAACTTTGTGTCATAAAAGAAAAGTCAATTATTTAACAACAATACTATTTAGCAGTGCATGTATGATATCCGTATTCTGAAATATTAAATTACCTCAGACTAAGAACCAGAATGAAAAACTAATTTCTTGAGAAACACTGCCTTCTTCAGCTACCTCTTCACCAGTTGTTGTAGCATGTCCTTGTCTATGCATAGTCAAGTGATAAACATTGGTAAAATGGGACCATAACCTTTATCAAATTTTAAGTGACTGCTTCCGTTGCTTGCTGGTAATTGTCATAATGGTGCCTATGGTGCCATTGTCACAGTTCTCCCTCGCTGAGGCCTAATGCCCCCCTTGGATAATCTGCTAATTTACAACCCAGTCAACAGACAACAGAGGTCATCCAGAGATCGGTCAAGGCCTAGCCCCTCCATCTAGCCGTAAACTGCACCCAACACATTCTGTGGTCGAACTGAGGATGGTCACATGATCACCAGATGGCCCCATGCCTAATTTCCTTGTCCTTCCTGGCCCCTGGTCTTCTCCTCTGCCAGTTGATGAATGGGACATGTCCTCTTCACCCCCTTGTTGCTACTGTGTTCCTCCAGTCCTTAGTTAAGAACACAGGCCTGGATTGTCCTGGATGTTTCCTGTCCTGGATTGTCCTGGGGTTTGTGGTGCTCTCAGAGTTCTGTGGAGACACAAAATAGAGAAAAACCCAGCAGTATCCATTCTTGGGAGAAACATTGTTCTATCTTTGATACCAGTGTAAAACAATTTCGTCTTCACATTAATCACATATTACTCTTTTAGACTTGGCAATTTGGTTTGATGCACAAGAGTGACAAGAGTGTCATCTTTATCTCAATTCGGTCATTTAATCTTTGTCCTTTTACAGTTGCATATTGTATTACACTGTTATCAACAGCTCAAATTGAGTCAGTCATCTTCACAAGGTTGACAAATACATATATGTTAAAAACCAGCTTAAAATCATTGTTCAATTTAAACATTTGGGAGTGACTTTTGACTCCACACTGAGATGCATAAGAAGAGAACCTGCGTAACATTGCGAAAGTATTCACAATTTCCTAATTGTTGTTGATAAGACCAAGCTTAAGTCTTGCACAAACATCCTTAATTTTACCACTGTGCCATAATAGACATGTATAACTTGCTCAGTTTTGATAACCTCATCCTTTATTCTGATATATGACTCATGCACAAAATTATTCACGACATTACTTCACCATCTTTGAAAACCTTCAGCCAACCCTTCTCTGAACACATTGACAGAGCCACCAAGGGAAACTGTAGTTTCTCAAGTCTAAACAATTTCTCACACAAAGTGAACATCACTATAAGTGGTCATTATGGTTAATACGTGTATTTATTACTTTGCACATAGTCCCTGTCCAAGTAAACCAAATAAGCTAAAACTTGAATTATGCTTCATGTATCCCCCAGTATTTTCAGAATTTGCAACCTTGTATAATATTCTGGATGAAAAATAATTTTTCTCACGCTGAGGAAGGATAATACCTCAAACATCTGACTCGTATACATTTCTTCATCATTGTATTATAATCATTTCTCATTTGGATTCTTTGTATGTGTCGAAGTATACCAGAAACCTTTATAGATGTTCTTAGATCTTACCAATGTTAACCATTTTTAGTTCAATACTTGATATTTTTGTTTTTAATTCCCATTTTCTTTCGTCCCCTTTACTCCCCCTTTCACGGCTAATGCACCATGCAGCCGTGAAAGACTCCGTCAACTCTTGTTTGAACCCTGGCCTGTCCAGTGGCCTATGGCTCTGGCTTGTGAACAAGCCCATTCACAACTGCTCTGGTTGTAGGAAGTACGATGTAGACACAAATAAGAAAACCTTTGTGTTGTCTAACTCTATCTACAGGGTGACAGGGTTCCTCCAGCTGTCTACAAGCTCAATTCACGACTAATTTAAGACAATTTTAAAAACACATTATTGTTCATACAATTTGTGTGCACTCAAGTTGACACCAGTCATATGCGCCAAAGATTGTATATATCTTCTCAAAGACATTCTTGTAGTATTGCCTTGGGTAGCGCTGCTCATCATTTGAGGCTCAGACATCCAAGTGAGATTACGTTATTCTTTCCGAATTCATTAACTCAGTTTTTTGAAGACTCTGTAGGAACCCTGATTTCTTTAATTTTCTATCCCCATTTCTACAGTTGGAAGCCATATAGCCAGGGTATTCATAAGACATACTGGTGTTATATTAGACAACATCTTGTCAAGTCAGTGGGGAGGCTGTTTAGAGTTAGTCTGGGTTAAACAAGAATGGGGATGCAGAGTTAGGATAGGGATTTCAGACAAACAGTTTTCATGCAATAGGATTTGCACCATGCATTCTGGCTCCAACTGTTGAAATGGCTAACATATATTTTAGATTTTGGAAAATCTTTCCTATTTCATATCGTCTCAAATTTCATTCTTTTACCTCATATCTTTTCACTCATTCATACAGAAACAAAGTCAGTCCAAGTCGTTTTCAGTCAGTCAACATTGATTCAAATCTCCTAAAACCAAACCCAAAACCGGCCATATGTTGGGTCACAGATTTAGCAGTGATTGCCGTAATACTTAATGTATCAAGGATCCAGTATGCCAGAGTAGAGCATGTAATCCAATACATAACTCTGAAGTGACTAAGTTGCAACTGGTTTGAAACATACCCCTATGGGCAAATACCCTTACACAACACCATTGTCTATTCACCATGACCATGTCGCCGATGATGTTACATGCCCTTTCTTCAGAATCACAATTTCTGTAATTTCACCAAATATCACCAGGTCACATGTACTAATCAATGCCAAATAATACATGTAGGTTGTGCTTTTTCTGGTATCCCTAATTAAGGCTTTGACTATGTGTGCTTTTTTAAAACTATATCAATGTGCTCTCAAATTCCCTAAATAAAATTACCATATCTTCTAATTTGTAAATTTACTCACATCCTCTAAATGTAATATTCAAAAAAATGTAAATTATGCCAGGTTGTATTTAACTACAACTTATGTCACGTTACACCATCAATGCTTGCTTTTTGTTCACAAAAAGGCCTTGTGTGTATGTCTATAACCAACCACAGGGAAGTGGCTAGGCCATCTGCACTGTAGCCTCAGGCTATGATGTGGGTGTGCATCAATGAATGGCTGGACATGTTTGGTGGTCAGTCTTGCACAGTGACAATTAGCACCCTTCATATTCAGTGAATCTATGTAAATATGTGTGGTATTTCTAAACAGACACCAGGTCCTTTATGCTTACGGGTTTTCTGTTAGAAAATTCTTTCTCCTTATCCTAGGGTTATAACTATTGCTGCATACATTTATATTCTAGATGTGTGAGGTCCAACTATTAACTGCAGCTCATTTAATTTTTCCAAAGAGATATGCTTAAAATTGTGTTCACAGTGAACATGTTGACAGGGCACATCCCTTGTTTCACTGTGTGTATAGCATGCTGTGTTCACGTGAGCAGTTACTCCTGCTGCTGTTGTAACGGATCACTCATACGTGGTCCTCTATTTACCATACAGTTGCGTGCAATGTGTCCCAATTTTCTGCATCTCCAACACCTAAAAGTATTATTTGAAAATGTTCCATTACCATTACCATGCCCCATGTGTGCACTCTTCCCATTTTGCACACTAGATAGATAAAAACTTAAGGCTGCTTCATGGATTTCATTCTGTTTATTCTGGTCTGTTTTTTCCTTGATCCTCTCAAAATTTTCTGCATACTGCAATAGCTCATTGGGAGCTGCAGAACTCCATGTAACCAAATGATTTTTTACATACTCAATTACATCCTTTTCACCTCCTAAAATGAAATATTGTCTGATGAGGGCCTGCTTTTGTTCTGGAGTTGTGTTTACTCCTCCATGCTTAGACACTGCCCGTGACACTCTTCCAAGAAATTCTCTTGCTGTTTCTTTGGATGACTGGGAAATAGACATTTTGGTCCAATCTTCAGTGGCCGTATACGATGCCCTTAATGCTGTAAACATGTTGTCTAGGGCCTGTTGATATCTGGTCTCCCCATCTAGCTGTGCCATCACAACTGGGGGTCCAGCTTGGGCTGCTATTGCTGGGGCAGTACGCTCTAAATCCATGGGCAAGTGCTGGCGTAGCTGCAACCAGTGTGATGCACATCTTTGAGAAAGCACTACAGCCATTTCTGAAGTAGTTGGTCTATAAAGATCATCCATACGTCTGATAGCCTCTACAAATGCTGTTATGCCTTCTTCTGGTCTAGGTAATGCTGCAGCGACTGACTTTAACTCATCAGGGAGCCATGCTCTCACAACATTAATTAAATTTCCTTGCGGACCAGGCATTTGGATGATTGGTGCCTGAAACACATATTGCGGGGTATCCCGATAAGAAGGAGGTGGTATCTCACTACTGGTTAGCATATGTGTTGCTGTTGTGTGATCTGTCACCTTGTCTGTGTTAACATAACATGCTTTTTGTTCTTTTTGTTCTTTGGGCTGTCTCCTTTTCTGCTCCCTTTCATTTGCTTCCTTTTCCCATTTTACAAATAATTCTGGTTTAAAATGTGTCTTTTTACCTTCCATCATTGCCCTACATTCTTGTAACCTTCTGATACTTAATGTCCCACTCAAAGGGAATGCTCCCCGTGTCCATCCATGCCACTTACTTATGACTCTCTCATCCACACATTCTGCTCCATACTTTCTATACATATCTTGCAAGCATCCTGGGTTATTGACACCATTTGGGATTTTCAATGATTTGCTTTTGTTTAATCCCATTATTAGTAGTTCTTAATAATATATTGCCTAATTGGCTTAGCCCAAAAGCAGTATTATCAGACACACCATCAGTCTCTTGCCAACATATATAATAAGATTATTATTATTATGATCAATAATTACAATAACATATAGCTTTCATCCACCTTCGTCGTTGTCACACTTTCCTTTTAACCTTCCATTAGTTGAGTTATTCTTTCCAATTTTTTAACAAAAGGCAGAGATCACTAGTCTCCTATATTAAATTACAACAAAAGTTATCCAACCAAACATTGGTTGAGCACATCTGGAATTAACAGAAATTGCTAAGGAATTAAATTACTCAGAAATTACTCACAAGAATTACTCAGTGCCCTAAACAACTTTTGCCGAGGAATCACTCGTGCCTCCTTAACACCTTCAGTTAAACTCTCCTACCTCAACTTTTCCCAACTTCCTTTCACTTTTCAAGCCAACCACGACATCACAATTTTCCCATTCATACAGTTCGAGAGCTCTTCTCAGGGTAGTCTTAAACCACCCAATCCAGGTCAGCCTCCTTGGACTGCCAAATTTATGGCCAAAGACTTGTTCTTATTTATAGATCTTATATTTCTTCTGATACATAGCAATTTCAATACAACTGCAGCTTGCTTGCCCCTTTACAAGCTTTGGCTCTCTGATATAATTTCATCAGCAGCATACAATTGTCATAAAACATGCAAACATTTCAGGAAGAATTAAACTCACCGCTGAGTTGCCTGTGGCCGCAGATACTGGGTGGAGTATCAGGGCACACAGGAGAAGTCCTCCAGTGGATGAGTCACAACGGGACTCCGCTTAGCCTGGTCAATTGAAGTCCAGCTGAATGTCCTCTCCTGCGTTACCTGAGATATCCATCCCACTTCTGACACCAAAATGTAGTAAAAAATTTATATCGGCAAACAAACAACTCAGGTGGTAAGCACTGCAGATTTTATTGTTAACGGCCGGAGAAGTTACTGCGTGGAGACAGGAAGTAATCCACTCAGCAAAGTCTAAAGTGGATACAAAGCCACCCCTATTTAACCATTTCCCTCCCCCACAGTCCATGTCGTCAGCTTCCTCTGTGCATGTGGGGTCCCGCATGGCCGGATGTCCACTGTCCATTGTCTTGTTGTCCAGCATATGCCATTTCACATGTGTTGTTCAGCAGCCACATCAAGTAGATGCACATGTTTCCAATAATGTTGAGTGTCCAGTGACCCATTACAGAAAAGCTTACACACAAGAATATGTAAAATAAAATGAGAATATAATATAAGAATAGTAGAAGATTAAGAAAACTAAGATAAAAATAAAAATTCTCCACAGAAGAGCTGGAAGTTGTGGAATGTAGTAGGAAAATAGTGTGCGTGCGTGCGTGCGTGCGTGCGTGTGTGCGTGCGTGCGTTCCTCCGTTTGTCTGTCTCTCAAAATTCCCCTTTGTTCCTCTCTGGACAAATCCCCCATAC
>NC_085869.1:31074845-31084845 GCF_034702125.1 Engraulis encrasicolus | reverse complement strand
AAGTGAGGGATATAAATGCAGCGCTGTACTTCTCCCTCGATTACAGGAAGAACTTTTGCTGAATCAACTGACGTAAGTCTTTCCCAGTTTAGTGTGATTGCGAGATAACTGGTGCCACAATGCGAAGGCAAACGTAGGGTTGCCATTCGTCCCCTGAAATGAATCGCCCTGTAGCCTATTTGGCGGTTAAATCATGCGTTCTGTATTGGGGACGCATGTCGGTAAGGGACGCGCTTTGTAGGGCATTTTCGCGAATTACTAAAAATAGACATGTCAGCCACATATCAACTGTAAAATGTTAACTATGTCAGCGCGACCAAGATGAGCATCCTGTCTTGAAGTTCTCTCTCCCTCCCTCCTCCCTCCTCATGCACCTTCCCTGTGTCTGTCTGATGGCTAGAATAGAAGCACCTCCGTCATTCTCATTGCTCATTGGCAACTCCGATGCATAAAAGATAGAAACTTAAGGTAATGCATGCGCGTGGCTTCTTAAATGCACATCAGCACATCTACAAATAGTTTTAGTTCTTTCGTTAGCTCTCCCTTCTTGTCCCCAATGCAAGCGTTACTTTTATTCCCTTCTGTGCATGACAATTAGCATTAGAAATAATGGCGAAAATGGTATGGCTCTCACAAAAAATATTTTTTTAAAAATGGGCGTTTATGGCTCTCTCCACCAAAAAGGTTCCCGACCCCTGCCGTAGTATAATGGGTAGAGAGTCGGACGGAGTTGCAGGTTTGATCCTTACCCTTACCAATCCCTTCCTTCGTCCATGCCAGAAGTGCACTTGAGCTAGGCACCGACATTGAGAATATAATACTAATAGAATACTAATTATTTGCAGATTTCCCCCAATAAAATACAAAATATATGAATTAGAATCGCAAAACGTCGAATGCAATGAATTATCACCCAAATGCACTTAGAGAACTTAGAACAATAATGGATGAGAAGGACTTGGTAGACATATGGAGATTAAAGAACCCCAAATCGCAACGGTATACATGGAGAAGGCAGAATCAGGCCAGCCGAATAGATTATTTTCTTATCTCCTTTTCACTGGTAGCTAAAGTTAAACGAGTGATGATTGAAGATAAGTTCAGATCAGATCACCAACTAATTTCCCTGAATCTTGAAATGACAGAATTTCCCAGAGGTAGAGGGTACTGGAAATTCAACCAAAAGTTGCTTGAAGATCAGACCTTTGTAGAGAAAACATCAACTTTTATCAAGGATTTTTTTTCCTATAATATAGGTACGGCTAACCCGCATATTGTTTGGGAGGCCTTTAAATGTGCCTTTAGAGGTCATACAATTGAGATGGCTTCGTACAGGAAAAAATGTTCTAAAACAATGGAACAGGATTTAAAAACAGAAATTGAAGTCTTGACCGAGTTGGTGGAGAAACAAGACACTACCCAGGACACTCTTGATAAACTTGAGCAAAAACAAAAAGAATTTGAACAGTTAATCCAGGAAAGGTCTAACATTTCTTACTATAAATACAAAGCACAGTGGATGGAAATGGGAGAGAGATGTAACAAGTTTTTCCTAACCTTACAAAGAAGGAACAGTTCAAAAAAGAATATACAAAGATTAATAATGAATGATGGGAAAATACTAATTACACCAGATGAAATTATGAATGAAATAGAAAAATATTATACACAACTTTATACAGAGGATATTCATGAAGAGTGTGATGAAAACATATTGTTCCCTAGCAAACATGCAAAGTTAAGAGGTCCAAAAACAATCCTGTGAGGGCCTAATAACAGAGGATGAGCTTTATACATCAATAATGTCCTTTAAAAAAGGGAAAACACCTGGCCTAGATGGCCTTCCCATTGAAGTTTATCAGGTATTTTAAGAAAAGTTTAGACAATCGATAAGAGGTTTTTTAAGTTGTTCATATGTTCAAGGTATTCTCCCAAGAACACAAAGAGAGAGTGCGATTTCTTTATTGCTAAAGCAAGATCCCAGTGGAAAGTGTAAAGATCCTGTTCACCTAAAGAATTGGAGACCACTGACTCTTCAGGGCTATGACTCAAAGATCTTAGCCAAGTGTATAGCAACAAGGATCAAAAAGGTTCTACCAGCACTGATACATCATGATCAAACCGGATTCCTTGAAGGCAGAAATATATCTAGTAGCATTAGGCAGCTATTGGAGATAATAGAGCATTATGAAACCAAGGAAAAGGATGGACTTATATTTGTTGCTGATTTTGAGAAGGCTTTTGATAAAGTATATTGGACTTTTCTCACTAGATGCTTACAATATTTTGGTTTTGGGGATTCCTTTATAACTTGGGTAAAAGTCATGTATAGGGGAGCTTCCAGTACAGTTATTGATAATGGTTACCTGTCAAAACCAATTAAATTAGAGAGGGGAGTGAAACAAGGCTGTCCTCTTTCTCCATATTTGTTTATTTTAGCCATTGAAATATTGGCAGAAAGAGTACGCTCAAACGAAAAAATTAGAGGATTGGGACTAAATGGCATAGACTCGAAAATAATAATGTATGCGGATGACACAACATTTATGATCAAACCAAACACACAATCCTTGGAAAATCTCATAGACGATTTGGACCACTTTACCAAATTATCTGGTTTGAAACCCAATTATGAAAAATGTCACATTATGAGACTGGGTTCACTCAAACATACAAACTTTACCCTTCCATGCAAAATGCCAGTGAAATGGACAGATGGTGGCATCAATGTTTTAGGAATCCACATACCAGAGACTGTGAAGGAAATATCAACATTGAACTTCAACATCAAATTAAAACGGCTCAGCAAAATACTACAACCTTGGCAGGGAAATAAACTGACGATATTTGGCAAAACAACACTTGTAAATACACTGGTTGTGTCCCAGTTTACATATCTAATGCTCTCTCTTCCAACACCTGCTGAATCATTCTATAAGGAATATGAACAACAAATATTTAAATTTATATGGAATGGAAAGAAGGATAAAATTAAACGCACATACTTCTATAATGATTACAACGTAGGAGGCACAAAACTGCTAAACTTAAAAATTATGAATTTATCCATTAAGGCATCTCTTATCCCAAAACTTTATTTCAACAAGGAATGGTTTTCTAGTAGACTGTTGGGAATGGTCCATCCTATGTTTAAAAAAAACCTATTCCCCTTTATTCAAATTCATTCATCACAATTTTTTACAATGAAGGATATTTTTTCCAAACTCTCATCTTTCTTGACTGAAGCGTTGCAAAGCTGGCTCCACTTTCAATTTCACCCACCAGAAATAAACGAGGACATACTGCAACAGATTCTATGGCTCAACTCCAACATAATGCTGAAAGGCAGAACAATTTTCTTAGAACATATGTTTTCGAAAGGAATAGTGTTCTTCAACGACATTGTGGAGAAAGGTGAAATATTATCATATGAACAGATAAAACAAAAATATGGTGATATTGGCACACTGCATCAGTATAATCAGCTTATAGGATCAATACCTCGAATATGGAAAAGGAAAATAAAAAGCCTCTCTTTCACACAATGGGTTTGCAGGCCCCATATGAAAATGAGTAAGTGGATCACAAAAACAAAAATAAATAAAGAGATGTATAATTTCAATCTGGTAAACAGCAAATTCATAGATATCCCTTATAAATTTATGAACTACTGGGAACGGCTGGTGGATATCCCAATACCATGGACATATGTATTCAAAACACTTTACAAAACAACGCTTGACAATAAAATTAGATATTTCCAATATAAATTGTTTTACAAGTTTGTGGAAACAAAAAAAATGTTGCATGTGTGGGAAATTGAACCATCTCCTAACTGTCGATTCTGTCAAGAAGAGGAGGAGACAGTGGAACATCTCTTTTGGTACTGTGCAACCTCTGGGATGTTTTGGATTCAGGTTGAAAATTGGTTGTCAGTATATGACATCAAACTACAAACAGATCTGTATATGGTACTTTTTGGTAACCTAGCGGTGACAGAAAGAATACAAAATATAATAATTTTACTGGGGAAAATGTTTATTTTTGGTTCGAAATGCAAAAATAGCGTAAATATCAAAAGGTTTATAAGTTATGTTAAATTATATTGTAAAATTGAATGTGGGATGACATATGGAGCTCATAATGCAATGTATAGAAAACGATGGATTAAACTTATAGAAGGGGGAACATTGGGAAAACTGGGGTGAAGATGGACAAATAATAAACTAGCCTAAAATTAAAACTCTAAAAGATATAGTTGCTAGAAATCCCTTTATTTTTATTTGTATATCTCCTTTTTTACTTTTCAGTACTATTGTATTATTTTTTATTATCTATTTTTACTTTTGTTTATTATGGCCTTTGTAAGATTAACCTGATGTTTAATAACAGGTTGGAGCTATGTTATTATGTAATATTATTTTGAAGTGAAAGAAATACATAGAATTAAAAAGGAGAAATACAAAGTTAAAAAAAAAAAAAAAAAAAAGGTCCTCCATTAGGGGGGGGGGGGGTGGATGGGTTTAGATTAAAAAAAAATAAAAAAAATAATAATAATTAAGACATGATCAGTCTATGATTGTAATGGTAGGTGTATTCTAACATGGAGAGACAGAATACACCTACCATTACAATCATAGACTGATCATGTCTTAATTATTAATGGGCAAACCAGCTCGGTAGACCCGAGTTAGTTCTCCCAACATCTGTTGTAAGCATCCTATTGCAACAGCTGGGGACAATACAAATGTCTGAAAACACTGGTGTTTAACAAGCTCTGAGTACACCAATCTGCTCCCAGTTTGTGTGTTCGGAAACCCAGACTTTAGTACCCGTTCTATTGCACTTTCCCGGGCCGGAGGTCGGGTTTCCTGACTACTGAGTTTCATGAGACTCATAAGTGTACCGTGATGTTTGTTGCTTTTGTCTGTCTGTCTGTTCTGCAGTGTCCATGGTGATGGGCATCCCCACGGTGAAGAGGGAGGTGAAGTCCTACCTGGCCGAGACGCTGCGCTCGCTCATCGACAAGCTCACGCCCGAGGAAAAGCTCGACTGCGTCATCATCGTCTTCGTCGGAGAGGTGTGTGTGCGTGCGTGTGTGTGCGTGTGTGCGCGTGTGTGCGCGTGTGTGCGCGTGTGTGTGCGTGTGTGCGCGTGCGTGGCTTATGTGTGTACAATAGGATCTCACAGATTTCTGAGAAATGAACACAGACCGTTGTGACACAAAATCTGTGACAATGTTAAGGATTTTGCAAAAAAAATCTGTGATGGGGTCACGGAAGTGCTTTCAGTGGTGGCCCCACGGAAGTGCTTTCTCTATATTTCCAAAACCAATGTTTTAGCCGATCAACCAAGTGGAAAAGGTCTTTCTCAAAAACTTTTCTTTACTGACAGGTTAGGGATTGTTTTGGTCTGGGCACAACATAAATTGCTATAAGGCGATCTGAGCATGCGCGCGTGAGCAAGTGAGCAGGTGATGTCGTGTGGCAAACTTTATCAAATTATGGGAGAATTATAATACCTCTGATGGATTAACTTCAGCATTTAAGAAAGGACAATTTTCGATTTGCTTTGGACTGTTTTCTAAAGACTTTAACTGCTTTCAACGGATTATTTTCGTCCTGGAGTGTCCCCTTCATGTCTGATGGCGTGTGACGCAGCAAAGACGCCGGGATCTTCAAACAGGAGAGCTGAACCAACATACTACAAAGATTAAATAAGAACTGTTTCCGATTTATTTTGAACTGTTTTGAAAAAAGACACAAAGCGCTTTCCAAGAAGTAGCCTACTTTAGTCCTGGAGTTCTCCCCTTATGTTTGATGGCGTGTGACGCAGCAAAGACGCCGGGATTTTCAAACAGGAGAGCTGAACCACCAAACAAACGCCCAAATTCAGAACTAGAAAGCAGCCCTGAGACCTCCTTTTCACGTTCAACTTGGCCAAAAGAAATGTTCGAGATGGAGGATGTTCTGAATGAAATACGTGACAAGCTGAAAAAACTTGACAAACTGGACTCAATGGCAGAAGACATCAAAGATTTAAAAGAAACTGTTTACGCAAACGGAATATCGCTGGAGCAGACACGCAAGGACCTCGAATCGGTGAAAGGAGAAGTGAAAAATGTGCAGAAATCTGTTCGAGATGTTACGAGGGAAAATCTACAACTGAAGGAGAGACTACTGGAAATGACGGCACGCTCAATGCAGGACAACCTGATCTTCAGCGGCATCTCCGAGGAGAAGGATGAGAATGTGGAAACAGTACTTAAGACGTTCTTTTCAAAGGAGCTGGGCATCAACACGGAGATTGCCCAACAAGTTGGTTTCCTTAGAATCCACAGACTTCGACCAGCAAAGCCCAAGAAACGTTCCGATTCCATTATGACTACAGGAGAGCAGAGCAAAGAAAAGCCCAAACCCCGAGCGATCATCGCCTGTTTTGCGCAGCACGCACACAAGGAGATGGTCTTTGCGCGGGGGCCAATGCTCAAAGGGAAACCTTACGGTATTAACCAGCAGTATCCCGTGGAAATCGTGGACAGACGAAAAGCACTGCTTCCAGTTTACAAGGAGGAAAAGAAGAACAAAAAAGAAAAGGGGCCGGGTAAGACTTGTTGCTGATAAACTCTACATTGACAATGAATTATACAAAGATGCAACAATTACACCATGGCTCTATCTACTAGACGCAGTTGAATGAATGGCCTACTGCGCGTCAATTCAACTGATATTGTTCTCCCAAATGAAATTGAGCTTTTTTGTTGAATGCCCATGACAATGCCTACTTTGATCTTTTAATAGGGTAGGGGTTATGTTAACTTTTTTGTTTTTGTGTTTTGTGTTTGTGTGTGCATACGTACTATTTAGTCTCCATAATAATGCCGCAAATAAAATGAATAGGCCTACAGAAGTTGCAGAAGATGTATATCTCCTTGTAAAAACCCATGAGTTTTGAATCCCTGTGTATTGCCAGTTATAACTGTAATGGACTGGCTAATTATGTCAAAAGAATAGAGATATTTACTTGGTTAAAGGAGAAAAAAGAACTGGATATAATCTGTCTACAAGAGTGCCATTCTACCTATGATGATGAAGAGAAATGGAAACGAGAGTGGGAGGGGACTATTTACTTTAATCATGGAGCAAGAAATCAAAAAGGGGTTATGGTTCTGTTTAAAAAACATCTTGACTTTTGTGTTAATAAAATAGAGCGGGATGTGGAGGGTCGTATTATTATTTTAGAAGTAGAAATTGGAAGTAAATGCTTTTGTTTAGTTAATATATATGCTCCAAATGACAATGATCCCATGTTCTTCAATAATCTGTATAACATGATTCAGAATTATGAAATACCTGTAATTCAAACCGGGGACCACAATGTTGTTATTGAGCCCTACAAAGACAGGGCAGGAGAGGGTGGTGACATTCACGCACAAAAAAGGCATGCACTTATATCTTTGATGGCAGCAATGGATCTTGTTGATGTTTGGAGATTGAAGAATCCAGATCTTGTTAGATATACTTGGCGAAGGAACACCTCTGCAAGCAGGATTGATTTCTTTCTGATTTCATTTTCTCTTATAGCAAAAGTTACTCAAGTGGCAATATCTGAAAGATTTAGATCTGACCACCATCTTATTGTACTAAAAATTAATTTTACAGATAATGATAGAGGTAAAGGTTATTGGAAATTGAATCAATCATTGTTGGAAGATGGGAATTTCATTAATAAGACGAAACTGTTTATTTCAGATTTTTTCCATTTTAACTCTGGTTCAGCAAATCCACATAGTGTATGGGATGCATTTAAATGTGCTTTTCGGGGGCATGCCATAAAATGTTCTTCTTGGAAACACAAGCAAAATTGTAAGAAAGAAAAAACTCTGTTGAATGAGGTGCAAAACATTAAAAATCATGTAGACGCAAACAGATCTGATTTCCTTGACCAAGACCTTCTACTGCTAGATGATAAAGAAAAAGAATTACAAAGGTTTTATCAGGAGAAAATAAAAGGAATCATCTATAGAAATAAGGCAACGTGGATGGAGCAGGGTGAAAAGTGCAGTAAGTACTTTTTACAACTTCAAAAAAGGAATTTTTCCAGAAAAAATATAACTAAAATTTTGAAGGACGATGGAACAAATATCATTTCAGCAAGTGGCATATTGAATACATTAATGGAATACTATAATGGGATATTTAATGAAGAAACCACAACGGCAGATAATATTTCACTAACTGAGCACATGAAAAGGTTTTCATACCCAACACTCACTAAGGACCAACAAAAGCTGTGTGAAGGTCTTATCACAGAAGAAGAATTATATGAAGCCATTTGCTCTTTTCAAAATGGGAAAACACCTGGTTTAGATGGAATACCAGTGGAGTGGTATAAAACATTTTTCACAGAAATTAAAGTGCCTTTGTTGACATGTTTTAACTATTCCCTTGAAATGGGTTACCAATCAAACTCCCAGAGAGAAGGTTTAATTTCCCTTCTTTTGAAACATGAGGCTGAAGGCAAGGAAAAAGATCCTGTGGAGTTAAAAAATTGGAGGCCAATAACACTGTTGTGTTGTGATGCACGTATCTTGGCCAAATGTTTAGCACTCAGGCTTAAAAAAGTAATTCAGAACTTAATTCACCCAGATCAAACGGGTTTTCTGAAAGATCGCTTCATAGGCGACAATATCAGACGTTTACTTGAAGTAATGGATTATTATGAAAAAGAAAATTTGCCTGGTCTAATTTTTATAGCTGATTTTCAGAAGGCATTCGACACAATTAGCTGGAATTTCATATATCAATGTTTGAAGACATATAATTTTGGTGCCAACTTTATCAAATGGATCCATGTGTTGTACCAAAATCCTTGCAGTAGGATAATTAACAATGGGCACATTTCAAAGCCAATTACATTATCCAAAGGAGTGAGGCAAGGTTGCCCTCTCTCAGCGTATTTGTTTATTCTTGCAATTGAAATACTGGCTATAAGAATAAGAAATAATCCAAACATTACAGGCTTAGAAATTAATGGATTAGAATCAAGATGCTCTTTCTATGCAGATGACGCTTCCTTTTACATAAAACCAGATACTTTTTCTTTAGATTCTCTTATTACAGAATTGGATTCCTTTGCCGTTTTATCTGGATTAAAACCAAATTATGATAAATGCTCCATCCTCAGAATAGGATCTTTCAAAGGTATGAGACATAATCTGTGTAAAGTGCCTATTCAGTATACAGATGGACCTGTTAACCTTTTGGGAATACATATACCAGTAGAGACAAAGCTCCTTGTAAAGACCAATTTTGAGTTAAAGCTCCAGAAAATGAATAAAATTCTTCAGGCCTGGAGAGGAAATTATCTTTCGATTTATGGAAAAATAACAGTGATTAATTCATTGATACTTTCACAATTTACATATTTATTACAAGCGTTACCATCTCCTGATGGAGTGTTTATGAAAACATATGAAAAAATAATTTTTAATTTTATTTGGAATGGTAAGACTGATAAAATAAAGCGTTCCTATGTCTATAATACACGTGAGAATGGTGGTCTAGGACTGAAGAATCTTGCAACACTGGATACAACCCTAAAAGGGGCATGGGTTCAACGACTGTACAAAAATCGACACTGGTTTACATTTAGATTACTCTTAGCCCAAGGTGGTACATCATTGGGAAAAATGTTGCCCTTTTTTCAACTAAATCAAGATTCAAAAACATTGTGTGACGTTTTCCCTAAGCTGTCCCCCTTTTACAGAAATTGTCTTTCCTTATGGTGTCACTATCAGTTTTCTAAGCCAAGTAATACCTCAGAGATCAAGCAACAGATTCTGTGGTTGAATTCAAACATTAATATAGACAAAAAACCTGTATATTGACAATCTTTTTTAGACAATAATGTAGTTTTTGTGAATGATGTACTCAATGAAAATGGAGAATTTCATACATATGAATCTTTTGTTTCAATGTATGGGGATTTTTGTCTAAAA
>NC_085869.1:31073210-31074840 GCF_034702125.1 Engraulis encrasicolus | reverse complement strand
TTATCTGCAGTTGATCTCAGCAATACCAGCAACATGGAAAACAACACTACTACAGTCCAATACTGACTTGTGTGTGTCTGTCGCCCATCCATTAAAAACCACAAGTGGCTAGGACATAGAAAAATCAATTTAGACATGTACCATTTTTTTCTGTCCTCACGAAATATAGCAACGATACCATATTATTTTCAAGACTACTGGGAAGACATTTTTGACACTCCTTTACCTTGGTTTAATATCTTTAGAAATGTGTACAAATCATCAGATGTAACATATTTATGGGCCTTTCAAATGAAAATGTTCTATAAGATCTTGCCTACAAAGAAAATGCTAAAAATTTGGAAAATAAGTGAGGACAACACATGTAGACATTGTGGAGAAGAAGAAGAGGATATTATGCATTTATTTTGGTACTGCCCAAATGTGGCTAGATTTTGGCACAAGTTGGTGGGTTGGCTGTCTGGACAGGGACTCGCCTTACCACTATCACCACATTCTGTTATCTGGGGTTTTCAAGAACAGAAAAATATGTTGTTAAGCACCATTGTACTCCTTGGTAAATTTTTTATTTTTAAAAAAGAAAAGAATGTTCACTTAGAATCATTTATTATGTTCTTGAAACATCATTATCTATTAACTAAAATTATGTCTAAAAGCAAAGGACAGGCACAACCTGATGGTTGGCAAGACTTGATAATTACAAAAGAATGGGAAAAAGAACTATAAGAATGTTTTTTTTGACACTTGTATGTCGCTGTTTCTCTCTCTCTCTCTCTCTCTCTCTCTCTCTCTCTCTCTCTCTCTCTCTCTCTCTCTCTCTCTCTCTCTCTCTCTCTCTCTCCCTCTCTCTCTCTCTCTCTCTCTCTCTCTCTCTCTCTCTGGGATATTCCTTAGTTTATGGCCACTAAGAAGTTAGGTTGATTAATTTAAGATATTTTCTGATGGAGTATGTATGCTTTTTATTTTTTTTATTTTTATTTTTGTTGTTGTAGTTGTTGTTGTTTTGTTTGATTATTATTGTCCTTGTTCTTTTTTGTTGGTTGTTGCTGTTTGTTTTGGCTTTTTTGTTAGTGTTTTTCTTTTTGTCCATGTTATCCTTTGTACCACTACGTCTTTTCTTCTAATAAAAACAAAAAAACAAAAAAAAACAAATTGCTATAGCAATTTAGAAACAGAGTTTGGCATCAACTAGCTGGAAGAGATAGGCTATTTCACCACCACTTTGCCAGTTTTCTAATGATGCACTTACCATAGTGCTGTGAGAATACAGAGAAAGCACGTAGTGAGTCCATCATGGAAAACACATCAGTGAACCCGACACAAAATTTTGGCAAAATACGTGAAACTGCCACAGATTTTGTGTCCCAAGGATCCGTGTTCAATTCACAGAATTCTGTGAGAGGTGTGCTCTGTGTGGTGTAAGGATTTTTGGTATGTATTGTGATAAATATCGATTTGAACGTGTGGGTGGGTGGATGGGTCAGTTGGTGCGTGCGTGCGTATGCATGCTTTTACCGCCTTGCAGGACCTAGAGCATTCAATGTGAAGGCTAAATAAATATTTGAGCCTGACCCTGAAACCCTGAATAAAAGATCCACACAGGTATGGGAGGTCTTGCCTTTTCTCACTT
>NC_085869.1:31065710-31068210 GCF_034702125.1 Engraulis encrasicolus | reverse complement strand
TAATTTCTTTGAATGTTGATGAGTCGTACGATCAGAGCACCTCCTGCCGTGTGTGTCTGTGTGTGTTTTCTGTGCGTTGGTACATCTGTGCATTAGCTTGTGTGTGTGTGTGTGTGTGTGTGCGTGCGTGTGCGTGTGCGTGCGTCTATGAGATGTGCCATCTCTTTAGCCACCTGTGTTTGCATGGTGTTGTGTTTTTATGATGTTGTGTCAGTGTGTGTGTGAGAGAGCTGCCATCTCTCTTCAACCACCTGTGTTTGCGTGGTTGGTGTTCGTGTTTGTATGGTGTGTGGTGGTGGTTGCATCAGTGATGGTTGCATCAGTCAGTCAGTCTGCCAGGCTGCCTTGTACACCTGCTGCCAGCCCCAGCTGCCTCCCATCACCAGCAGCAGCAGCAACAGCCTCCATGGCACGAGCACTAATGGCTCCCACCACTGCACACCTTGACACTGACAACCAACATACACGCATGCAAGCATGCACACACACAAATACAGTCGCTCTCTCTCTCGCTCGCTCTCTCTCTCTCTCTCTCTCTCTCTCTCTCTCTCTCTCTCTCTCTCTCTCTCTCTCTCTCTCTCTCTCTCTCTGCCTGTCTTTCCCTGGCAACACACACACGCTCATGGACACACTTTCACACGTACTCTCAAACACCATCCACCATCGCGGCACAGCACAGTGCACTACAGGGAACTCATTAAAGCCGTGTCTGACACACGGTCATCATATGAACCTGCTGTGCCTCTGTCTGTCTTAAGGCCGTGTGTGTTCTTGTAGTGTGTGTGTCGTGTGTGTCGTGTGTGTGTGTGTGTGTGTGTGTGTGTGTGTGTGTGTGTGTGTGTGTGTGTGTGTGTGTGTGTGTGTGTGTGTGTGTGTGTGTTAGTGTGTGTGTGTGTTAGTGTGTGTGTGTTAGTGTGTGTGTGTTAGTGTGTGTGTGTTAGTGTGTGTTAGTGTGTGTGTGTGTGCGGGCGGTATAGTGTAGTGTATGGCATGATGCATCCAGTGGTGTACGTACCTGTTGAGGAGTGTTCAAGGTTGTTCCTCATGCTGGTCTTGCTACAGTGAAGAGATGACGGGAAATGAATGGGAAGAGAGAGGGGTTTGGCTAGGAATCGCCTGGGTTGTTCCCCTGGCAATTTGCCAATTCGTAGTACAGGGGCAGTAGCGCCATGTGCCACAGCATCCCACCCTTCCTGTTGTTCTTCAGATGTTCTTGTTAGGGTTGTCGTATCAGATCGGATGGATCGGATCGGCTGCCGATATTGGAGAAAAATGCAGATCGGTATCGGATCGGCATGCACGGAAAAATCCGATCCATTTTCCTATTTTATGTTTATTAATATCTGAAAAAACGGGTCAGTTTCTCATTAAAAACCATTGTATATTACTCAAATTCACCGAATTCAGTTGGCTAGTTGTTACTAAGATTAAAAACCCTTTTCAACATGACTGTGACAGCAAAGAAAGTAGGCTAGTATCGGTATCGGTCGGTATCGGTATCGGATCGGAAGTGAAATAAAACATCTGTATCGGATCGGAAGTGCAAAAACCTGGATCGGGACATCTCTAGTTCTTGTTGTTCCTCATACTGATCTTGCTCTTGATGCGTTTCCCCCAGATGGCGGACAAAGCAGAACCTGGACTACTCCTTCCTCATGATGTACGCCGTCAACAAAGGGGTCTACTACGTGCAGGTATGTTCCGCTCCATCTCCTCACATGGTTATTCCATTTTTACACGGTGTCCCAACTTTTTTACGAAGTAACCTGAGAAGTAACCTGCCTCTTGCCAGACCTCTGTAGTAGGTTTAGTGGGAGCTTTATGTGCCACACACACACACACGCACACGCACACGCACACACACACACACACACACACACACACACACACACACACACACACACACACACGTCTCTGGTTCTATAGGACAGGGAAGTTCTCCGGCCAGAAATTGGCTGACACGATGGTTGTTTCAATAATAAAGGAGGCTCACACGAAGGAGTCTTGCGACAAATGTCTTGTAGACGTTGCCACATACTGAGAATGGTTCTGAAGGAATTTGTTGGTGGCAAGGACAGACAAAATGGTAGATGAAGCCTTCTGAAAACAAATCCAATGTGTGCCCTTGCAGGCCTAATTGAGCTTGCAAAGCTTTGTGGGAGTGAGAGTCAAGCTACCTGCGAAGGACTACAAGGTTGGAATGTCATCTACCTGCTGGCTGAGATATCAGGCTCAAGGACAGATTTTCAAGGAAGAATTCCAAGAGTGTGCAAATGTTTTTCACACAAAAACTCATTTTCTTTTTTGTGTGTGACATTTTTCTGTCTTTTTCATCTGTCTCTGTCTCTGACTCAACTTTCAGTTACTATCATTATTTTAATGGGAGATTGTGTTCTGCTCTGTGGCGTTGCTATGGTAATGAGGCTCCCGGTGCTGAAGTGTGCATGTAAATGGGGGTGTTTCCAACACACGGGCCTTCTTTAAGCTTGCAGTGCATCCA
>NC_085869.1:30943210-31060710 GCF_034702125.1 Engraulis encrasicolus | reverse complement strand
TATCTGGGTACATATGTATGTATGGTGTGGGTGGTGTTTAGATACATGGGAAAGGAAATATTTGGCTTTGTGTCAAAGATCTCTCACTGCAGATGGCGGAGCTGTGCTGTGTTGCATTTGCGATCCCACAGACATGACATGCACACACAGCTGTTTTCAAGCAAGACCAACGAGTCAAATTGAGCGGCGCTTATTGTCGTCCCACCGGAAACCCGACACTGCTGGCCATTAGTTCCTTCACGGTCAGCACTAATGGCAGCTGTAGCCCCTGTGGAAACTATCCACAAATTTACACAGCTGACACATGATTTGGCATGAATTGGCAAAAAAAAATCCTTTCTTGTCACCCATGTTTTTATTCATAACAACTTTCGAAATAGGTTTTCATTGTCTGGAGCTATGCCTTCCCCCACCTAAAAAACATATTTGTCATGAATTTCCTTCTTTTCTTTTTTCTCATTACAAATTCAAAGGTGCACCGTGTAATAAAAGTTTCAATTTCCAGAAATAGAAATTTTTAGCTGCAAAACTTAATGAACTTTGGTTATACTAGTTGGTAATTTGGTAGTAGGCAGCAGTTTCAATGAGCAACATAGTTTCAGTACCCACTCTGGCCACATTCTACACAGTACGCCTTCAAAAAGGTATTGTGACAGGAGGAGCCGTCTCTGCCCTCACGTTAAAAAAACACATTTCTCCCGAATTGGCAAGAGGTCACCCTGTCTGTCACCTCACATCATCTTCTTTTTTTTTCATAATAAGTTTAAAAAGGTGTCGTGTCAGGAGCTATTCCTGTCTCGACCAGTCAGATGTGTCCCAGTAAAAGTTTAGCTGAGGCAGCAGGTCGAGAGGGCCAGTGGTGGCACTGTGGCCCAGTGGACACTTAGATAACGGGCCTAATGGGCACATGGGGAGAGGGGTGGGGAGAGGAGGAGTGAAGAGCAAGGCGGGTGCACAAGGGGTGGGACAGGAGGGAAGAGACACACACACACACACACACACACACACACACACACACACACACACACACACACACACACACACACACACACACACACACACACACACACACACACACAAACACAAACACACAATTCCTTCCCATATTCCCACCCTCCCTGTCACTCACCCACTCATCGTCTGTCTGCTCGCCTTGTTTGACCCTTGCAGCCACAACTGTGTCACATGGGTTACTTTCCGCTTCCTCTTGCTGACAGCCTACTTCCTGTATGTATGTTTGTGCGTCTGTGTGTGTTTTGGTGTGTGTCTGTGTGCTTGTCTGTGTGTGCTTTTTGTTTTTCAATCTCTATTTCAGACACACAGGAGAATCCATAGCATATAGAACAATAATTCATAAAGTAGTTGGCTAGCAAACATTATCATGCCATGTAAAACAAAAATCATAATAAAATACATAAATTACAGTACATTGCACTTCGCTGATGCTTTTATCCAAAGCGACTTAGTATAATAACTGACATTATTAATATTATAAACATAGTCTTATACATAGTCATAAATAGCCTTACTCCATCGTCACATGTAGTCTGCTACAATGTCATACAGGTCATGACAGACCACCACCTATACCCAGGTGTGCTTTAACAACACGCATAGGCACACAATCAGCTGATCATATCACCCCATCCAACAAGTCATCCAACAAACACTGCGATACAGCCTGTTCCCAGTGTTTTCTAAGATTGGATGAGAGTCATGCATCATTTTACCGAGGACTGGTTAGAGCTTGCCTTGCTATGAGCCTGCCTACGCACGTCTACTCAATTATTTCCCCTCTCTCTTGGCTGTCTGGATTTCCTTTTCTTGACCTGGTTATATTGAATAGGCCGAGGTACACCTCCGTCAAGCAAACACCACCAACCATACCCTCTGTACGAAGTATCGTACAAGGAACTGATTTACCAGGCAAGGTTAGAGAGCCTTTGTGCGTACCAATCTTGTTCTCTGACCACACAGACGACACGGCACACCTGTACGTTACAGTACTTGTACATATGAATTTGTCTGAACAGTCGCACATACAGACGTGTGTATGCCAGAATAAGGACTTCCTCAGTAGTGTTTTCTAGTGTTCTTTGACCACACAGACAAGATAACACAAACTTGTACATACGTATGTACAGTATGTGTACATTCGACTTGTCTTGAGAAAAAATGCCATACAGACGACACCACACAAATAAACTTGTATGTTACAGTACGTGTACATTCGACTTGTCTTGAGAACAAGCTGCCTCACAAATAGACATGTCTATGTCAGGATAAGAACTCTGACCATACAGACAACAAAACACACAAGAACTGGTACATCACGCTGCTTGTACTTAGGATTCGTCTTGAGAAGAAACAGCCTGACATATAGACAAGGATAAAAAAAATAAACATTGTCAATAGTTATCTCTGACCAAGTAGACAACACGACACCCATAGACTTGTACGTTGGAGTACATTCTATATGAGTATAGTATTTTATTGTATTCTCTTTCGAAGAAACAGCCTCACACTTGTACATAGGAGTACATATTGTCTATGAGAAGAAACACAGTCTCACATATAGACATGTCTAAGTCAGGATAAAGAAGACTCTGACCACATAGACAACACAACACGTAGACCTGTACGTTACAGTACGTGTACATCCGATTTTGTCTTGAGAAGAGAAACGGCCTGACATATAGACATGTCTATGTCAGGATAAGGATTTCCTGAAGCCGCTGCTGCACAAGATCCACGTGAACCCGCCGGCGGAGGTGTCCACGTCCCTCAAGGTGTACCAGGGCCACACGCTGGAGAAGACCTACATGGGGGAGGACTTCTTCTGGGCCATCAACCCCACTGCTGGGGACTATGTGCTCTTCAAGTTCGACCGGCCTGTCAGCATCGAGAGGTAAGGGGCTCCGCACAATGTGGCGTTCGTAATGAAACGCAATGATCCCTACGTGATGCGTGCTTGCCCAGACACAGCCACACCTGTCAGGAACATACGCTTTACATGTATTTGTATGTGTTCTTCTTGAGGAAAGTTTTGACTGGCAAAGAAAAAAAAAGCATCAGGGTGATTCCGCTGAATCAGTACATATTCCCAAATCCACATGTCCCAGAGATAAATGGCCATAAAATCATTATAACAAAAATTACATGCATAATTTTAAAGCACAATATTGACATATATTTTTCTCACCAACCCGACATTAAAAATAAGGCAATTTAGAGATTAGAGATGCACCGGATCCGGATCCGGTTCCGGATGCGGCAGGATAATAGAGTTTTTCACAGGATCCGGATCCGGCAGGATCTTAAGCAGTGGATCCGGTATCCGGCATGTTATCTAAAAATCAGGATCTGGTGCATCTCTAGCCTAGGCTTTTCAGTCAGTCTTTCACAACCCCAATTGCTGCATGGAGTGAAAGCCCTTTGCAAGCGGCCGTTGCAGGCAGTGTGGCAGTAAGCCAATGAGTCTAAAAAATAATTTGAGCCAACACAATAAAAAGGGCCCATGTGTGCGAGTAGACTATATGTTTCAACCCTTTTGTAGGATCCGGATCCAGCAGGATCTTAAGCAGTGGATCCGCTCACCGGATCCTGATTTTTAGGATCCTGCCGGATACCGGATCCATGTCTGCTCTTGTGACCTTGCACATTAGCTAGCTAGTTGCAGAAATTCTCTAAGCTATGAGATAGGCGTCTCTCATTGGCTCCCATATAGCCCCGTTGGCGAACGCAGCCAAGTAAAAGATGAATGGGAGCCTATTGGGCTAAATGGCTCAGCAGGGATTTGTGACGGTTCTGTGCTGTGGTTTGTAAAGGTGTGTGCACATTTTGTACCTTATCATGGAAGTTGTATTAGAAGTGAAGTTAAAGGTTCCTGACATGGCTTTGTTCTCGCAAAGACGTGTTAGTTTTGTCCTGCAACACGCTAGCATTCGGCTAATACCTGCTGGCTGAGGAATCTCTGCGACTATTCACGACCAGAGCTGACGAGAGACGTACTCTGACTGATCCTAGCAGAGACATCTACGGTCACACACCTCAAAACCCCCCACCGCCGTCCAACATGTTAATTGAAGGTGCCCAAATTCTTAAGGATGAGCGCAGTCATTTCCTTTACCCCATGTACACATGCCGCTTTTCCACCACCTTAAATGCAATAAATAACAGGTGTCCGCAACAATCCTAACATAACTTTAAACACATCGACATCTGAAGTCAGACTTAAAACTACAAAACAAATGGCGTAGTGCCGTAAAGTCGATTGTTACGTGTCATAGGGTCATTTTCACGAATCTTACACTTGACAAGATGCAAACGTGTCGGCAAATGCTTTCACTTACTCA
Source organism: Engraulis encrasicolus (assembly GCF_034702125.1). NCBI lineage: Eukaryota > Metazoa > Chordata > Actinopteri > Clupeiformes > Engraulidae > Engraulis > Engraulis encrasicolus. Next base: position 31,056,355 of record NC_085869.1, on the reverse strand, counting down.
TATCTATCGAACGCGACTTCATTGTTTCCAGGGAAAAAATCACACGGGCAGATAGTTCTATGAGAAGCGTACAGCCCCATTGGCACCCATTCATTATTTACTTGGCTGGATGATATAGCTGCAGTGCCACTCCTGGCCACACCAGCCAGTGGTCGTTCTTGTACAAGATTCCATTTTCTTTGCTAGTTGCAAATAAGCCTGAAATTGTCCTTCCTGTTACTGATGGTAACAGGAAGGACAATTTCAGACTTATTTGTTCCTAGCCATAAATATTGAAAGGATATTTTGCTCCTAGTCATATAGTTTGAAAGAATATTGCTTGTGAATTTGGTGAATATCAATATAGAAATCATATCTTTTTAAATAATGGGTTCCTGTGAGTGATGTAACCTCCTGGAAATTGTGTAATTTGGGGAATGAACCATTATTTTACAGGGGTTTCTTTATCTCAATGTCATTCCTGTTACCAACTCTGGGGACACTGAAAAAAAAATGTTTTTAAATAGATATTACACTTATGCATGTCTGAACCGCGGTAAACGCTAGTTAATTGAAAGAAGCGCAAGCTGACTGATCAGCGTCAGCTGTCAATGATTCGGCTAATTTGGCTACGCAGCAAACTGAGCGCACAGGTGCTTTAATTAAGTGAGTTTGCGTTCAGTTTGGAAGAAAAACTGGAGAGAGTCGCACGCAAAATTGAGCTGTGCTCTCAAACTTTGAAGTACCGTGCATTACAAGTCATTGAAAACCTGGAGTGGTAGCCGGTAAGCGCTCATCTTACTTGATTTATGGCGTTTTAACTGCGCTCTGCATGTTTTGTAGTTTGGGGCGTTTGCTGATGTAAACATAGAGTTTAATATTGGTCTTCTGTAGACTAGCAATGGTACTTAAGCTTAATGACCTGAGTACATTTAATCATTCTTCTTGCTGTTTTAGTGGCGGTTTTAGCGCATTGACTGCAATCTCACAACCCCGCATGTCCAGTTGGGCACGGCGCTTCATATTTTTATAGTGGGGTGACTTGTGTTCAATTTGGTCAATATCTGGGAAATCCAAAATAGTCATTTTTCTAGATTGGTATGTTTCTACAAATCCAAAATGCAATATTTATTCTGCTTTCAGTATTCACATGGGAACTATTTTTGTAAATGTTTATTTTTTGTAAATATTTATTGTTAGCATCTTTGCACATATTGAATGCATGCATTTGCACAGGAATTGCTTTTTGCACATTTAAGTGGTCACTAACTATTCCTGTTTATTTTTATGTTCAACTTAGGTTTTTTACCTAGGCGGACAAAAGAGGACAAAAACTGCTTTGTTTCCTGGTGCTAACAACCATTGCTATGCATGGATGTGCTCTGATTTCTGAATAAAAAGAAAAAAAAGGAGAAACCAAAACGGATCAACGTTGTCCTGTCCAAAATCCTTGAGTGAATTCCAATCTTCAAACTCCATCAGTGACATTTCTTTTCAAGTTGGGGGAAAATAATGCACATAAATTTAACCAGACAAAACTGAAAAAAACAAACAAAAACCAAAACAAAACTGACAACTTGACATTACTCCTAGAACAACATACCAATGTGAAAATAATGTGATTTCATCTATGATTAACAAATAAAAAACACCTTGAAAGATTATTTTTTACTGTGAGGGGCAGGGAATATGTACAGATTCGGCGGAATCACCCGTTAGCCCTCAAAGCATCTCTGGCAGTAACTTGTCACAAAAGCCACAGCATCCACGCACGCACTCTCGCATAGAGACACACGCAATTTGGCCTTGATTTGGCACTGCAGGGAAATACTGTATCCATATAGCGTCTGTGTCTCAGTTCTGGTGTGCAGATGGATAGTAGACCGGATGTAATGTTTCCTTAGTGTCACCTAGATACGTTTTGCAGACCATTTGGAGTAGAGAATTGAATGCTACGGATGTAGTTGAGGTGTGGGTAAGGGTGCTCATTCAGTGTGTGTGCGTGCGTGAGTGTGTGCGCATACATGAATTTGTGTGCGTGCTCCTTCATTTAACATGTAATAATGGTGTTGGTGAGCGAGGGAGGGAGAGAAAGTGGTGTGGAGGCTTGGTGTGAAAGAAGAGGGAATTGGGTGGGGGTTGAGGGATGCCTTAAAGGTGCTTATTTCCAATTCTCCACACTGCACTGACTGCCCCCACCAGGGACTGGAGGCAGCTAATGAGGGAGCTAAAATAAGAACTCCACAGCCCAGCCTACCTCCCACATCCACCATGGGAGCCAAAGGGGAGAAGAAAGAGATAAAAAGAGGAGAGGAGAGGACAGGGAGAGAAAGAGGAGAGAGGCAAAGAAAAGAGGAGAGGGAAAGGAGAGAAAGAGGCAAAAGGGAAATTAGAGGAGACTCAAGTGAGAGGGGAGAGAGGTGGCGTGTTCTGACAAGTCTTGTCTTTAATCTACATTGATGAGGCTTTGGGAACGTGTGCATGTGTGTGGGCGTGCGCATACGGTTCTACGTATATGTGCGATATCAATTAAGCATATTCTAACTTGCCCTGCTCTCAGAAGGAAAAGACAACAGTTTTTAAAAGAAGACACTATTTTCTGTATTTTTAATAAGGTCCCACCTTTAAAGGTTTTGAACTTTTTAAAATATATTGATGTGACCAAACTTATTTAATGTATTTATTCAATTATTTATATCATTGTTGATTTTTAATTTGAGGCGAATTCTATTACCTGTACTGGCCATGAAATAGCCACTGTTGCATATTTGACCATAAATGTAAACAAACAAACAATCTATATGTGCGTCATGACGCACATCTGCATTACAACGTTGGAAAGTTGTGTGTGTTTACAGACACATTTGAAATGCAACAAGACTTTGTGTGCGCGTGTGTGTGTGTGTTGTTGAGTTGTTTTGACGCAGGCCCTGACCTCTGAAGTGTGAATGTGTTAACGAGATAAGGTCTCAATGTGCCGATGTGAGACTCCAGTTAATTAGCAACTCAAGTGCTGAGGTCGGATAAAAGGACTCTTTATCACGGGCTAGGGTGTATATTCGTATGTTTCCATGAGTTTGCGTGTGTGTTTGTGTGTGTGTCTTTCCATGTGATTGTTGTGCTGGTCTTAAACATGTACAGGAAAAAACACATTTTCATGGGAGCGATAAGTGAATAACTGTTCAGACCTGACTCTCAGTGATGTAAAGTATAACATGCAGTAAGCTGGCTTTTTTGCAAGCTTGTCTTGGCTCCAGGTCTTGGTTTTCATGGCTCACACCTGAGTCATAGAAAAGAGAAACAAAGCCCACTTTTTATCACCCGGACACTGTAATGCACATTTATCATAACCACAGACAAGAGCATAAATTACTTGGCAGGAGCTTTTATAGGCAGAGAGAGACAGACAGAGAGAGAGAGAGAGACTACTTTATACATTTGTATACTGTCTTGTGTCTGGACTTTGATGTAAAGGCTGAACCGGTGCGTGTGTAGGCATATTTATGAAGTTGTGTCTGTGCATTTATAAGAGGGTTTTGTGCATGTGTGTGTGTGTGTCTAGGTTCCTGTTCCGCAGTGGCAACCAGGAGCACCCTGGAGACAGGATTTCAAACACCACCGTGGAGCTCCTGCCTCTGATGGTAAGGAGCTGACTTACTGCCGTTTCATTGCAATCCACACACACCATTATATTTTTTTCAGTATTAATCTAACTCTTGGAGAGTAACACCAACTAGAAGAGTGTTAGATTTGACTCTTATACAATAGTTAAATCCGGTCGAATTATTTAAGAATTTCTGTTTGGACGAGACGCGTTCTATGTTTCACTAATAGTGAGGGTATCCACCAACACACCATAGATGACTCCTCACATCCAGTGCAAATATTGATCACTCCGCCTACGAGCATTCCCCATGGAATAATCAAAGTCCCATAGAATGCTGACGATATTTAAGTGAAAACACTGTAGAAATCATGCGGATGATATACCCTCAGCATTCCAAACGAAGAGAATTACATTTGACTCTTATGTGATTAGCACTGCCAAATCTACTGTGCGTCAACCTTGACGAATGCGGATTCATGGTCTTTAATGGTGGACCCTGTTGGCTTTAGAGCAAATTCAGTCCACCACAGGAGCTAAATGAGAGTAGCTCAAGAGCTGTTTCAGTCTGCACCCTATGAGCTAACTAAAGCTGGGTTTAAATGTAGAGCTTTGTTGAATTTGTTTAACTTCGTTTTGTACACTGTGCTGCGGTGGTGTTGTGTGATCACAATGGCCAACGGGACTGATTTTTACTTTCCCTTCAGCTGTCCAAGGCCAAGAAGCATGGAATTACAAAGGTTGAAATGGATGCCCACCTTTTATCAGTTAGTTTTTTTAATTTGTTTTATTATGGAGGTCGGTGTTAAAGATGCAGCATTTGCTGGTGTCATCAATTATAGTAAATTAGTGGAGACGAAGAAGTCTCACTACGCTTGCTCTTTATTTTTTCTCAGGAAAGTGAAATACAGACCAAAGAGAAATTCAAGAGAACAGACGATCACTTCTACAGAGTGGGTGAGTTTGACTCAAGTTTGCAGTGGCCCAGCGACTTGAATGACATTTATTATGCACAGAAATTATGTGTCTGAAATTGCAATAAAGATGGATTCTTTTCTTTCTTTCTTTCTTTCTTTCTTTCTTTCTTTCTTTCTTTCTTTCTTTCTTTCTTTCTGTCTTTCTTTCTGTCTTCCTATCCTCCCTGTCATCCTTCCTTCATTATTCTTCTACTTTCATGTTGTCTGAGCAGCCTATTTTGAGAAGGGTATGGCAGAGGCAGCAGTGGACCCAGCGTTCAACCCTGTGGTGGCCCTGCGGCTTACCGTGCTGAAGGACTCTCCAGTCTGGGCTATCCTGAGTGAGGTGAGACCCCCACCTCCTCCACTCTCTGACCACTGTACATTTCAGTAGGGGTGGGGGGGACGACAAATACTCTTCCTCTGAAGGGGGATATGCAGAAACAGTTTGAGAAACACTGGTGTGCAATGCATATTTGTAATGTGTCTGCCTTTCTTTCCTTTGCAGATTCACATTAAACGGGTGGCCGGCTAGCGGCCTGAAGGACCCCCTACCCCGCTGGTGACGCTGGTCGATACCCCCTGTAGGCACAGCTGTGCTGTGTCGGGCGGGGGTGTCCCTCCCCCCTCCACTCCCCCTCGGTTACCACAACTGAAGAAAAATGAGTGAATGAAATATTGACAGTGGCTTGGCAGAGACCTGTTGTTGGCTCGGACATTGCCACAGTCACCCCCCCACCCCCGAATGAAGCAAATGCTGGCACCCATCCCTCTGTTTCTCTCTTCCACTGCATTCCTCCAAATTCCCCATCCTCGTCTGTCTGTCTGTCTGACTGTCTGTCTTTTCCGTCTCCTGACTGTCTCTCCACCTCCTCTCGCTCTCTTAGCTGGCCCAATCCTTGCACTTGGCCCATGTCCCCCCTCCCACCGCCTTCCTCCCCCACCCTTCGCGAGTGCTTATGTGAATGTGACTACTACTGTACAGAAAAGACACGTTCCTCTCCTCGAGGGATACTATTGACTTTATTGTTTTACGTGGAGTATCGTCATTTTTTTGAAGGAATTGCGTCCAGTGCCATCAAGAAAAGAGGAAGCGCTACTTGTGGAGTTAGAGAGAATGCCACCACCTCTCTTTGGCTCAGCCTCGACTTAAGGCGGCTTACAAGACTGAGAGTGTGTCGTAGATGGACTCATGCGTGTGCACACACAAACATACACATACGCACCCTGACATATTTGTTGCACCTGTTGTTTGTGTTTTGTTTTTAAAAGGGGTTATTGCACTGTTGTAAGAGAGACAGTCCCTTCATGAAAAAAGAATGTTCTTATCTTTTTGTTTTAACGACACAAAAAAATGTGTATCTTTACTTTTCCTTCTCTAAAATCTACACCAATCTGAACAGAGAGAACCCACATAGGTTATGCCATTTGTATTTAATAAATGCATTATATAGTTTCAAACACACTGGGTAAATAATTATATTTCAAGTTTTTAAACTTAATCTTTCTAGTTATTGATCTTGCGCTTGATTCCCAGCAAATGCCTTTCACTGACGGGCTTGCCAATCTTTTTCTGCATTTATCACAAATAAAATCTCCTGTTAAACAGGAGTCTAGTTTTTGACCCAAGTCTTGGTCATGTCATGGAAAAACAAAACATGGCGTCCCCCAAAATCTCTGAAGGGATACATAATGTTTACTTCTACTACTACAACGTCTCTGTCTGTTCTCCTTCTATTTCTTCCTTTTCTTCTTCTTGGTATTTTGACGATCTATGAAGGTGACTTAATTTATTTGAAATAAATCTTTAATTTGTACAAGAGGAAGAAAAGAATGTTATTTTTTAAATCTGTAAGAGAAGTCTATTAAGTGTTTTGAGAGAATGACAGAAAACAAACAAAAAAAACAAACAAGCAAAACGAAGCTAGATTGTTTTCTGTAATGTTTTTAATTGCTACCATGACTTATTTTGTTTCTGTTTTTGTGGAACGTGAAGCGCAATGTTCTGTGTAGCTGCTGTTGTCCTTTGCCTACCTTTTTTTTATCACTGCCTGCACAATGCTGTGGTGTGCAGGGTCTATACCTGTGTGCCTTATTCTTCTCCAAATCCCCTTTACTCCGCCTCTCTCTCTCTCTCTCTCTCTCTCTCTCTCTCTCTCTCTCTCTCTCTCTCTCTCTCTCTCTCTCGCATACTCTCATACACTCTCTCACTCTCTCTCTCTCTCTCTCTCTCTCTCTCTCTCTCTCTCTCTCTCTCTCTCTCTCGCATACTCTCATACACTCTCTCACTCTCTCTTTCACACACACACACACACACACACACACACACACACACACACACACACACACACACACACACACACACTCCAGGGCTCTGCAGTAGAACTGCCACTGGGCGAAGGTTGGATTGGAGAACTGACCAATGCCCACTAATAATTTGGGTGCAGGGCCCCTGCTAAAAGGTATAGGCTTGAATGGCATCATTCATGATTGTTTTTCTTTAGCTTTTTCTTCTCATTGTGGGGTGGTATGTAGGTGTGAAGCAAAGGTGTAAAATAGCCGTTTTCACCGTTATGTTGAGTTCCCTTTTGCATAGCAGGTCTATACGACTACCGGTTTGAGGCGGAAAAATTGCAGCACCTATATGTATGTCTGCAGGCAACTTGCACCTGCTTTAAATGCACTGAAATGTTTTTGACAGTGTCTGACATCATGTGAAAAGGGCCCAAACCAGGTTGAGAATGTAAAATCCCCGTCAGACCATCAAACCACCTCTGAACCAGCCAATTCTAATGTGTACTCAAGACAGGTAGGTCAGATCATCAGATGAGTCACCTGAGTTTGATGGAAAACATGGCAAGGACTTTGTACTTTCTGAATCCGAGATTGGCACCTGGGTGGGTGGGAATGAGCGGGGCCTAGCATTGACTTCTTCTACTGGAACTCAGGGATTCACACAGTATCCCTACACTCCCTCAAAGGTTATTGTATTATTTGGATTTGAACTTGAAATTTGACTTTTTTATGTTTGACCGGAAACATCGTGTCTCACTGCATTTTTATTGTTTTATTTTGTTATGGGGACATTTTTATTTGGTTTGTCGGAAGACATTTTTGTCCTTATACGTTAGAGATCATTGTGTGTTTTTTTCATTGTTAATGAAGGCTCTGTGGAAAGCCATCTGGTTCCTGCTGTAGGAGTCATGTGGTCGATGGGAACGGCAAGATGGAGAGTGAGCGATAGCCGCGTCACACACACAAAAAGCACTCTGACCAACCAATGTGGGTCTGTGGTATTTGGACACTCCGGTCCCGATTGAATAACTTCATTGTTGCAGCTGACCCGTTTTTAATCTAATCTCCCAAACGGAGATTGTGGGACACCACATTTTGTCCTTTTTCCATCAAAGGGCTTCCAGCATTCATTTTGTAACCCTTTAATGTTATCTGTCATTCGTTTGTCAACCATTCCATCAAAAAGTGCAGAAAACCAACTGGCCTGTTGCCTTCTCACACGTTCCATATATGTTCGCAGCATGTTTTTTATTTTATTTCTTTTATTGGTTACACTTTACTTGACGTCGGCGTCATATGTATGAAATAATAGTGTCATAATAGTGTCAAAACACAGGCACACACAGTCATGGATGAGTCGTAAACATGATGTCAATGTCATAAACCTTTTATGGTCATGAAAAGTTTACATTGTCAGGACTGTCTTTACCGTAGCCGAATATCACTTGATGACATAGTGATAAAATGCTCGACATTGACATAATGTTTATGACACATGCATGACTGTGTTACGACACTGTTATGACACTTATGTCATGCGTACGATGCTGGCACCAAGTACAGTGTTGCCGAAACCCTTTTCCTTAGTGCCAGATTTTGTGGTGGAATTGCCTGGTTAGCGTGAAATTAGTCACCATCACCTTTGCAGGCCCCCAGAGATGTTGTGGCACACTCTGAATTTGATTCCCAACCCCTCACTGTGCTTTTGGCAATCAGTTGGCCCTCTACAGTAAATGCAGAGTTGAACTTCCTACTGTATATATCACAAGTGCTCTCATCTCATTTGATTGTACATACTCGATTTGAAAGAGAAACGTAATAGATCCGTGTGATGGTAGAGGCGTAAGCTGTACACAAGCAATGTTTATTTTCATTTTGTTTTTGTTTTGTCATTTTGAACATATCCATTTCAAATCATGTCTCATACTGTATGCATTGTCCACTCGTTGAGACAGAGAAATATGTTTGTGTTTGTACTGTATGACGCCTATTGATGAAGGATTGCTGGATTAGGTTAGGCTTGAACGACACTACTGTTTACCCACCCTCCCACCCAAAGCATGGTTTTATTTCTATTGGTCTATTGGCATGTATGGGGAATGTGGTTGTTGTTAATGTAGGATAATTTAAGGTTTGTATGGTCAAGAAATTGTTAAAAACTATAATATATTCCACCCCCCCCACCACCACCACCACCTAGTGTGTTCAAATGGAACGGTTGGCTTTGAAGTACCTCCGTTACTAGTGTTTTTGATTTGTTTTGTTTTTTTAAAGAACTGATGTTCCTGAAATGCCTGAGTGGAATTATGGTCAGAAATAATTCAGAATGTATGTTGTGGCGTGTTTGACTTACCCCCCCATGAGGAAATATTTGCTTTTGTCAAGCCTAATCCAGTGGTCTGTAGATCTCTTCTCTGCTTCCCAACCAAAGATAGGTGACACAAGTGGTTTCTCCCATCATGACATACTCCAACAGCCTGTCATGTGCCTTCATTTGTGTGTTGCTCTCTTTTTTTTGACATTGACGTGGATGTGCGTAGACATTGCCATTGCTGAAATAAATGTGTTCAGCTAATGCACAAACCATTTGCTGTTTCACCTTTTTATTTCATCATCTCTGGTCAGTCTTTGGATGGTGCAATACCACCATGATTCCAACACCACACCAAAAGATGTGGAATTGTCTGTAGTGTGACAGGCATGCCAACTGAATTCTATTTTGGGAGACATGAAAAGAACATCCATGCATGACTATCTAGTGACATCTAGTGGTGAGAATACACAATGTTTACAATATAATGTTGAAATGTAATACAGGTCGTAGTGGCCTATTAGTGCGAGCAATGGGTGAAAGAATCGCTCACAAGGTGATACAAGCATGAAACTTGGCACAGGTGTTCATTAGGACATGCTTATCAATATCAGGGGTGGAGCCACTCAGAATTCCATGTTGCATAGCAACGGTTGCTAGGTAAAGCATTTGCCTTAGCAACCAGCATCAATGGTGCCGTTTTCTAATTGATTTGATGGTATTAAGGCATCTGTACACTGAGTCATTGTCTTAAAATTACTGTAGCAATGTTGAGAGAGGCTATATATTACAAATATGTACCATTTCCTTTACAGTAGCAACCAGCATCAATGAAAACAGGTTCTAAGCAATTCAGTGATATTGTGATGTCTGAATCTTGACCGCGTGTCCTAAAATCACTACATTAATCCTTCAAGATATTATACATTAGCAACATGTGTCACAATAGCCCATTTCATGTCATTTTCACCATTGAAGTCATAGCAATGATGTGAAAAATACAATATACAGTAGCCTACACTTCTCTATTTACTTTTTGACATCAAGTCTCAATATGGCTTACACATGTCACTACACATCAGGCCTGTCTTTATCCTTATACATGTACCTTGTCAAGCCAGCTGACTATTCAAAACTGGACATTTTGGCAAGACAAAAAGCGTATATGAACACAGTTAGTACAGTGCTGTGTTGTAAAGTGTAACCTAGCGAAGTGATTCTTGACATGCCCTTGTAGCTTTTTATTGATCATTATAGTCTGGTGAGTTGGGTGCTACAACATATTACGATACAAACTGGTTTCCAAAAAGTGGGGACACTTGGTATTTTGTGAATGAAAAAATACTCTTCAATCCATATGTAAAAACAGTCAATCCATACATAAGATGGAGAGCTGTGCAAATAGAGGAAATCTGAAAGGACAACAATTCAACTTATCGGCATAGGAATTTGTTACATTTGGAAAACATTCTACATTGCATATCGAAATTTAACAAATCTTCATGCCTACATACTACTTCATCTAAAATCTTGCACCATGCATGCATTACCATCTGGAAATGGGATGTAAGATTCACTTATTCACCTAAATAATTTCTGATATATCGCTAATGAAGGGAAATTCAGGAATTCCAACAATTGCAGTATTCCAGCACTCAAAGGTGAAGGCAATTGCCTGACATGCCACATTTCCAACAGTAACTCGAGCCAAACGTGAAGTCTTTACGAGAAAAACAGAAAAAAAATCCACTTTAAGTCTCGTGGTGCCTTTACGAATAACCTTGTTTCTCGTGGTTGGGCGACGAAAGGGGGGACTGACAATTGGGGTAGTTTGGTTCTGGGGGGAAGAATACTGCGGACATTTAGGAAAACAGGTACACTTGAAAATTCTGTGGACATTTAGGAAAACGGGTACACTTGAAAATTCTGAACAGTAAAACCAATGCATTTCAGTTAACTGCCACAGACAACACAATTGATAGACAACAGTGACCTAAGCACTCATTTACAATGAGTCTTTGTGTGGGGATAGGTTGAACATAGATTTTTATAATTTTGTCTGGTTTCTGATATAGTTCCTATACAGTACATCAGGAGAGTTTTGACCATGGGGTGGCCTGGTTGGGGCGGCGGGGCCCATGGAAATCCTGCTACTTGAAAATATAGCAAGTTCATTTTCTGGTTCTGAGCGGCATGTGTGGTGTCCCATTGACAACAATGGCATCAGAAGTGAAAGTGAAAGCCCAACTGGAAAACTCCAACTCCCATTGTCATTGTGACACACCACTCAAGTGTTCACTGCATACTGCACTTATGCATTTACATTTGCGTTTGCATTTATTGCATTTATGCCTCACCCGTGCACGGGGGCAGACCCCAAGGGCACCCCAAGGGAGCACAGTGGCGGGACGGTGCTCAGGATACTTCAGTCATGAAGGAGAATGGGGGAGAGTACTGGTTAAGTACTCCCCCCACCAATCTGGCAGGTCGGAAGTCGAACCGGCAACCTTTGGGCTACAAGTCTGACACCCTAACCCCTTACCCATGACTACCCCTATCTTACTTCATATCATGTCAAACTATGGTAGTCTGTGTGGTGCTGAGCGGTCAGTGTGGTGTCCCATTGATATTACTGTAATCATAGTATAATCATACTCACATAAATGCATGCAAACATACTATACAGTACATGCAGACAATTAGTTGTGGAACTCAGACTGTGAACACTGTGAAGACCAATTCCAGTCTCTTGCTATAGCTGATGTTTGTGAATTGTGCAAAATGGTGAGGGTTTTGGGCAGAATGTGTGTGGTCTTCAAACACATATGTACAGTATTGAACAATGCTCAAGGAACATTTCACTCCTCATTCTAAGCATTATCTTCTGTTCTAGTTGAGGTAATAGTGAGAATTAATATTTTTCTACAGTTGTTAGTGTCACACCTCCCTAAGACATGGTCGAGGTGTGAGGTTTCCGATTCAATCTCAAGAAGGTCAACAGCCATTTAAGAACATGGCTTCTCTAAACAGTTGCGATCAAAATGACTCCCACTCACCAAGGCTACCCTGCCGTAGCATTTCAAGAGGGCAGTTGGCTATTGCAAGGCAGGCATATGGTGCCGTATTGGCAGTTGCCCTCTCTGGCTGAGTGGGGATGGACTCGCTGAGCACAGTGGAAGTTTCTTTGATCAAGTTTGTCTGAAGCCAGGGCAATTTGTCCTGTTGCTGAAGTGTTCTTGATAGAGCAGATGTCAAGACTATTAATGGTTTCAAAATGCACCGACTACACAAAGCTGACTGTGAGAAAACAATGGCTTTGGCAGTGAAATTCTACCAATTGAAAATGTTAAATTGAACTCTGTCTAACTATAGTATGTCAATAGTAATCCATAGTTATCTGAAATATTTTAGTTTAGTGGTATAGGCTATATAGAAATGAAAGGTTTGGTACTTTTAACTTTGTAAATAGGCTACAATATACAATCAGTAGGGTGTAACATTATTAACGGGGTAGGAGAAACACTTTTCTTTTCATTCCAAATATTATCTGTTGTTTTAAATGTAACTTATATTTACCTTATCTATAACATATAATTACGCCATTTAGGTTGAAGAAACATTACAGTTGTTCTAAAGATGTGTGGCCCATTTAGTTTTAGATATAATAATTAATAATTGTGGGGTAAGCACGAGGATCACTGTCAGATGACAGCGCATGTAGGATATACCATGTACTGTACTGTATGCATTCTTTCTTTCTGAAATTATTTTTGTCTGGTCAGTTGGCAGTATTTGGTACATGTACATAATATAAAGATAGGCCTGCCATATAGAGACATTTGTAAAACCTATTTTACTTGACATAATTTAAAAAAGAAGTTATCATTTTACATGTTATTATTCACATAATTACAATGATTTTGGGTAGATAAAATGACATCATAAGGGGTCATTATGGTACATGTCCAGTATATAACCTCTTTAAGTATTGCTACAGTCATTTTAGGACATTGACTCAAGATACAGATGCCTTGATTCCACAAAAACAATCAGAAACGGCATCATTGATGCTAGTTGCTAAGGAAAATGCTTTACCTAGCAACCGTTGCTATGCAAAATGGATTTCTCAGTGGCTCCACCCCTGATATTGATAAGCATGTCCTAATGAACACCTGTGCCAAGTTTCATGCTTGTATCATCTTGTGAGCAATTCTTCCACTATATAACACCCATTGCTCGGACTATATATACTGACATGCATCCACACAGATTCTTCAAGGAAGACTAGAAGACAAAACATTCTAGAAGAGCTGTGTGATGCATCTCAGTGTGTCTATCTCAAGGTTAATACCTGCTAAGTTATCTACCTCTCTATTGCTAGACTCTAAGTCTTTCAAATGGGAACGATCGTGCAATGCAGCATTTCCCTACCTAACCTATCTAGTTCTATGAATTATTGTGGTTAATGAGGCAGCCATTCTTTAGGCTTACAAACAGACTTTTCAGTGAGAACAGGAGACAGGACTGTAGGCTATCCATTTTTCATCATCTTTTTTTTTTTTTTTAATCAGGGCCTATGTCGACATTTAATTTGACAGTTTGCTTAATTTTAAGGCGCCTGTAGCGTGGGAATTCCCTGAACATGCTGTAACTACAAATAACCTGATGGATACATGAAGCAGCTAGTTTTGTTGCCAGCAAAGAGACAGTGAAGGAAAAAAAACACCATGTTCCACGCCTTGCCTGTGGAGGGCAGTAAAATGTTAGTTCTACATCAAAGTGTCGCACAAACTAAACAAGAAACTACTTCCGGGTTCCGAAGAGGAAGCTTCAGGAAGCTTGCATAACAAACCTCACAAATGATATGACACTGTTCATAAGATAAAATTGACAGTGTCACAAAGCTTTGTTTGACAACGTTATTTGAATGAGAAGTAAACACAATGCCAAAATACTACGAAGATAAAGAAGAAGATGGCAGAGCTTGCGCTGGTATTCGAGAGGATTTCAAAGCGTGTCTCCTTCAACATGACTGCGTTTTAAAGGTAAGGATGTTCACGTTACTAGCACTTCAGTCAGATATTCTTTAATTATCTCTCTCTAGTCTGTACTCTCTCTGCTACAGTGCTAATATTCAGTCAAATTCCTACTGAATCGTATAGCTGGCAATGCGTTCTAACTTAGTCGTTTTAAAAGTTAGGAATTGTGCAAATTACAGAGGTTGCGAGTTAGGTTCCCTAGTGAAGGCCATGTCCGTCTGTCTGGTTGAATGGTTCACGAGCAATGTTTTAATATCGATTCCTAGGAAGGGAAGAAACCCAGTGAATGCCTGCAAGAAGGACACTGCAAAGGCTTGCAAGTTTCATTCTTCGAGTGCAAAAGATCCATGGTAAGGGTTCCAAATAATCGTCAGATACAGCACATGTAATGTGTGTATTGACAATGTAGTAGCTTCTAGACAAAGCTGTTTGGTGTTACGGGTGAGCTTTGCAGCTAACTGTGTGTTTTTCTCTTTTAGCTTGACGCAAGATCTCGATTCAGAGGCAGAAAGGGCTACTGAATGATAAGGGGTTGCAGACAGTCACTGTACATCATGTACGACATCATGTAAAATTGTAAATATCAATTGCCACAATAAACTATTGTTTTGTAACCGCATTGTCCTGATATAAATCTCTCATTTATACGTCCCCTGGCCTATACTAGCCTAGAAATCTAGATACACCTGTAGTGGTTTAGCTCGCTCAGCTACCCCGGACCCCGACTCTTGATAGCATGGGGTCAGTCAAATCAAGTCTAGTACACTTAATTGTCAAAAATCTATGTAACAGGGTTAGCAGCACTGAAGTTTGAAATTGCGTTTTGACCAATCTCCAATGTGCAGTTCAGAGGCGAAACAATTGTACGCAGGGCCCCAGGGCAAAACACTGATGGGGGCCCCTCAAACAGCTTGCCGTGGTCACAATAGGGCCCCCATACAGGAGGGCCGGGGGCAAATGCCGTGCTTGCCCCTCTTAAATCTCAGCCCTTGGTGCAGTTTAACTAAAAACATATAAATAAGACACTGACAATTATCTCTCTCTCACACACACTCACACAAACACATTTAAAAGCAAAGTGTGGAAAGTCGATGTAATCTAGAGGGGCAATAATGTAGGAATTGCCAATTGTTCTATTGGACTGTCAGTTAGTTCTACTGTGTTTTTTTTAATAGCACATCAGTCAAACACTGCCTTGTGAAACTATTTTAAGAAGGACCAATTTTTTTTATTTTTTTTTAATAGGTAGATTTTAGGGGAGCTGCCTACATGTTTGTTCTGCAACCCTTCTAATTAAGCAGTGATGAGAAAAAGGTTAATTTCTTACACAAAACTATTGTAGTGACATTTTATTACAAAGAAGAATTAAAAAAGCTAAACCGTCAAATTACTGTTTCCAAGTATCCCTACATGACCACCTAGCCACATTTCCACAACTGACCAGAGGTGGGGTTATCAACAAACATGCGTAGTGAGAGGCCTTGGTCTACAATGGCACAAGTAGATAGTAATGACAACGGTTGTGATATGGGAAGAAAGTATACAGCCAATCTGTATGAAGTGTTATCCTCATGGCTGTAAAAAAATGTGTTAGTTCAATATCTCTCTTTGAACTTCCAACCTCTCAACCACTATTAATTTTTTTTTTGTAGCTTTTTTAAATTTTAACCAGGATTTATAATCATGTACCAATCAAATGTCCATTTATAGCCTACTGGTATCCATCAATCCGTCTTATACTATATTAAGTAATACAATTATGTATATCAAATGAAATGAAATACTTCCTGTAAAAGAAGAACTTGGACGTTATTGAGCCGGAAAGTGCATATTATTAATAAGTCTCAACATTCACCTTCAAATTGTGCGTTAAAAATGAACACACTATAAATTCTACACATCTACAGTAGCACGATAAGTTCTCCACGTCTACAGAATGACGTCACTTCAAAGAGTCCATCAGCATCTTCTTGAACTTCTCCAGGTCCACCTTCTTCATGATGGTGGCCTGGTGTGTCTTCTTGAGTGTGTCGAGCGTATCCAGCACCATCATGCCGCGAGTGTGCGTGCCGCAGAGCTCCACCGTGACTGCCACACAGTCGCTGTCGAGTATGAACGCGTCGTCGATGGCGGCCGCCAAGGCGTAGGCGTCGCAGGGGATGAAGCCCTGGCCGTCCACCAGCTCCTTGTCGATGCGCTCGCTCTTGCACGCCTCGATGCTGTGTGAGAAGATCTGTGTCATGAACTTGGCCTTTTTTGTGTCCTGTGCCAGCCAGTCGGTGCAGAATTCCTGTTGAACAGACACATTATTACATCATTATTACATTACACCAGTGGCTCCCAAGCTTTCTGCTGGGACCCCCTTTTGCACCTAAAAATATTTTCGTGACCCTCAACCCCGTAAATCAGGAAACATTATTTATCCGTTGGTATTGCTAAATTCTAATTTGATATTCACAGGCGAAATAAAAAAAAAATATATGTATTGGCCTTATGAGTGAGTACCAACTAAATGATGGAGTTATGTTGACTGTTAACATCCGTTTCCCCTCCTTTTCAAAAAAGTGAGTTTTGTCTGCGACCCCCATAGGGGTCCTGACCTCCAGTTTGGAAATCAACGCATTACACTTTGCTCTGACACGTATCCCATAGTGACCGCAGTAATGTGCCTTGCTCAAGGGCACCCCAGTTAAGACCGCAGTAATGTGCCTTGCTCAAGGGCACCCCAGTTAAGGATGTCATGAGATTTGCAACAGCAATCTTTCAAATCACAACTCCCTAAACATTATGTCATAGCTGCCCAAGTAATGCAAGTCCTGGAAAAAAATCAACTAAGTTGGGACATTTTATTTGCAACTGGTGCCTGGAACATCAAACCCTGTTCCAGCAGCTTGTTTAGGTGACCTTGGAATTACTACTGCATGGCAAGGGCTCTCATCTCACCTGAATGATGCATACTGAACTGAAAGGGAGACATACTGTGGCAGAGTAAGCTGTACACAAATAGTTATGTGGATTAATTTTGATGTGCCATTTCAGATACCATCTGTATTACATGGTAGCTGTCATGGCTGAATTCCTCTTGAACTAGAAAAGTGCAAAAAAAAGTAAACATAGTAACTAAGTCAGTAAATGTATTTGCCAGCGGTGCCCAGACAGCACAACAATTCCTGTTCCAGCAGCCTGTTCACCTACTAGTCAATGTTTGTTCATTATTTAGTAAATATTAATGAAAATATCAATTTTGGCAGTAAACGGCACAGTTTCAATGAGCAGCATAGCAGCAATGCCTACTTTGGCCACCATCCTACACAGTGCACCTTTTGAAGTGAAAGTAAATTTGTGCTGTACAGTAAGTGGTTAATTTGCTCCACCACAAAGTATGTGGTATGGTTATGTTTGGCGGGATTTTGCCAACATACAAAGATGTGGTACCATCATTAGGGTTGACAGTCAAGAATGCAAGCCTGCAGACTTACCCAAGGGAGTTTACTACGGCAGGTGAACTCCCATGAGGCGATGTAAGTGGGGCAAAGGTAATCATTTAGCACGATATAGGCGGCCTCCGGGTCACAAGCAAAGTTGAACTCTGCACAGGCTGTTGTGTTACCCCGTGCTGCGGAAACAAGAAAAAAAAAGTTTAATAAACCATGTCTGTTTGACTGAGCAATATGTCATTACTAATTTTAGTCAACTGTTTTCTTTTAAGTTACTACTAGAAAGTTAAGAGCTTTTAAGTTCAACATTTAAAAAAAATCTATTCAAGTGAAGTTCCTTTAGAGAGTAATCAACTTAAGACTTTGTATTCACTATGTTAAAAAAGGCATTGTAATCAATTCATATTATATAATATCATAGATTATATCATATTATACAGTATATTATATCATGGAGGTGAGACTTGCATTCTGTGTTTCCTCCCATTATGTACAGGCCTTTGAGTTTCTGGGATATAGTGGGATCGATCCTTATTGCCAAGGCCAGGTTTGTGAGTGGGGCTGTGGCGACCAAAGACACCTGTGAATAAATTATGCTTTTTATATGACAACACAAACATAATACTGTACAGGTACAGGGTTCAGAGGAATCGTTTAATTTTAAATTGATATGCCTCTAGTCACTGAAGATATAGAAGACCACGCAACTGGATTACAATTTAACTTAAAACACACGTTTGTGCTAGGAGTTTTTTTTTTTACTTCAAGGTCTTCAGGGTGATGTTTTATTTTAGTTAATGTGCAACTGTCCCATAAAGCACCACAGACAACCCTCACTAAGATAGGACACTCATGTCATTACTACATAGATGTGAAGACAAACTTGTTTGTTAATGGATTTCAAGCTCCACTTTAGAATTTATAATGGCCAGTGTTCTAAACAAAATAATGACAGACCCAAAAGCCTAATTTGGCAAGACCAATGTCCGAGTCCAAGACAAGTCCGAGTCCAAACAATACAGAGTTCAAGACAAGTCCAAGTCCAAGACTTGACTTGAGTGCTACAGCCCTGGTCATTACCACATAACCACAATGACTAATCATTTTTCAGTAGAGCGTAACGCTGGGGCTACATTGGATGTGTTAAAGGATAGTTTCGACGTAAAACGAAAGTTTCACCATCGATTTGCCAGTGATTGCAAAAGAGATAACATCATATCCAATGCGACATTCGAGAGCATTTGCATTGTAGGCTATTATAACACCGTGCTGAAATAAAGGACTTGTCTGCGATATCAATTAGCTTCAACTAGGATGAATGGAACTGGCTACACGTGACACAGTGAACATTCTAAAAAAGAATAGCCCATTCTATTCAATGTATTTTAGAAACAACCTGACTTAACGCAACATAACTCATCCAGTGTAAGCATTTTGCTTTGCTATACCTTGTCTATAGTCCACTCTCACACTATGTCTGCGGGTATTAAATAATGGCTTTAATTTTAAAAAAAGTTCCACCTGCCTCGCCTGGATGTTCATTGACTATCCGCACCAGGGCCTGCACAGCGCCCTCCCCCTGTAGCTGGTCCAAGCCCGGGGCACTGGGGTCAGGGGCGTCCCCCAACCCATCCTGGCCATGGAAGTGGCCTGCATCTATAGGCACACCCAGAATAGGTTTGCTGGCACCTTTGAACACTGGAATCTGAAAAAAAGACATTGCAGAGTAATTGCATTTTGACATTTGAAAGAGTAGGTGAGGTAAGTGGGCTGTAGTTTTATGGTCTGATCTGTCTACCCCTGAGTTTGAAACTGACTACCTAATCAAATTAGTAGACATACGCAGCCATTCATTTCTCCAGGTGAATAGAAATGTGATGTACACAAAGACATTACTCTTGATCCCCAACCATAACTTACTGTATGCTCTGTACAGATGTAAGAATGAACAATTGGTCATGCAAAACAAGCTGTATGACACAAAGGAGAATATTTCCCCCAGCCTGTGATAGGAAAAAGTATGACGCAGACCATCCAAACATATTCCCGTTTCGATAGCTGTTTACTACACATTTACAGAGTCAGACTGTCACCATTGTTGCTCAACACGGTCAGATGACTGCACTGGCTGCTCCCACGCTTTTTGGAGAACAGATCCTCACTGGTTAAAAGTCAACACACTTTCGGAAAACTTGCTTTTTTTAAAAGCATTTACACTCAAATGCACTTACTGATATTTGGCCATGTCACACACTTGCGATTGATGTATACCATAAACACAATTTGATGAGTGAATGTTTATGAAAGCCCAAGTAATTGAATGAATGTTTAACTAACAGTTTTTTCCAGAGGCTTCAATGAATATGCACACAAGGCTACAGTCGGTCCCCCTACAATGCACACCCTTTACCGAGGTAATGCCACGTCATCCACCTCGGTACGTACCGGGCCTAGCTGCAGTGTACCCAAACAACCGCCGGGTGGCACTTGGGAGCGCTCGCTATACGCTTTACCACGTGGTAGTCTCTCTCTCTCTCTCTCTCTCTCTCTCTCTCTCTCTCTCTCTGGCCTACAGCTTACCTATTGCAGCGCTCCCGTGTGAGCTTGGACGTCCAAAATGTTTATTACCATATGGAATATTTTACGATGCTGACGGCATATTAATATACAAGTGAGGAGTTCGTTGACAGTTTCCAATTCCCCTCATGTGGCGCACAGTGCTCCGCATGTAGCAGGATCGATAATGATGGTCAGGGCGCACAGCAGTGCTTGGGTTGCTATGTTTTTTTCCCCTGGAATACTGTCGCCGATTAGATAGAAATATTCCTGTTATGAACCCGAGTTTAGTAGGCTAGATATCGCGCAGTGAACGAGGCAGCCTGCAAACAGTTTGAAGCGCAAGGTGGCTGTAACAAGTTAGAAAGTAGCCAAACTCTGTTGCTTGGTAACCTTTTTAAATTATGAGCGTTCCACGAACTATCTTTCTTTGCGCACGCTATAAAATGGCAATAAACATGTTATTTTAAACTACTGGTTAACTATTTATGCTTTCTAATGTTGGTAAAAGCCGTATAATAAGCGGGATAATGTATTGTCCACACGTGACTATCGGAAAATATTTCCCTTCGAAGCGTAATAACACCCCTCCGCCTCCGCCACACACACACATACACACACACACATACACACAGTTACACACACACACACACACACACTGTTTGGAGAGGACGCATTTAAACTGTAACAGTTTAGGCAGTAGGGGAGAGCAGGGACTCATGAAACTCGGGACGAATGAAACACTGCGATTTACTCGAAAACTTTAACATCGCCTATCCGAAAGTATGAAAAGTCAAAGTTGTCAGGTTTACAGGCAAAAGGGATTTAAGTGTCAGTAGACACTGTCGGGACGAATGAAACACCCGTTTCATCCGTCCCTCTCGCCCATTGACTTAAAGCAGGATCAAAATAAAATGGGAGCACTTGAGATGACTATGTTCCAACTTGTCTTGAGCACCGTCGTAGCGCAACAAATCATTATCGTAAACATAGCCTAGATAATTGGAAATTACAAAAAATAGGCTACATTTTATAGACTTTGGTTATAAGCCGACTCCTCTACCTGTTTGAATTAGTGCAGCCTTACAGGGAGGACGTTAATTTGGCATAGGTCAACTGCAAGAGACTACTAATTTGTGACTTGACGTGATGTGTGAATAATTAGGCTACGATATGCAACAGGCATATTTAGCCGCACTCAGTCATTCATTGGGTGAATGTCCCGACCCTGTGTGTCCGCGTGCATGCATGGGGTGGGGAAAAACACATTAAGCGTGCCATCACCACCCATCCCCCCGGACGCACGAAACCCATTGAAGATCCAAGCAATTGTAGTCTGTCAGTATTTTAGTGTGGGCCCAGGTAGTTGAATTCCTGCATGGCCTGGTTATCTCAATAGTGCCAAGAAGATGTTTGCCCTCAGGCTAGTGTGTTCATAAAGCGCATGTTCGATTTGCTGTAATAGGCTACGATCAGTAAGCCTCAACTTGTCTGTCGTGTCTTTTCCTTCTTTCGATATTTTGTAAAATAGGCCCACGTTAAAGGCTAAATACGATAATAGGCCTAAATAAGGCTAATAAAGTGAGCTAAATAAGTCAGGCCTAAATAAAGTTGTTTTAGCCTATGAACTCAGGCAATGCAGAAATTTGCGGAGGGATTTTGGATAACTTGGCCTATAGGCTACCGATGGCTTTATGAACTTCATGACTGGGCTACAAGATAGTAAGCATATTGACTTGTAGACCACCAACATCTGATGCTGAAGTGGGGGAGGGTGTTTTTTTCCACTTCAAATGTTCCCCGACACACACACACACACACACACACACACACACACACACACACACACACACACACAAATACGCGCTAATCGCTCTCTCTCTCCGTCTCTCCCTCTCTTTCTCGTTGTTGCTATACGTGCATCTGGATAGGCATAGGCAGTGTGGTCACCCAGCACATTTTCATAGAAATGCTGTGGGTTTTTTTAAATGAAATCTTTATTCAGTTAGGTTGTGAACAGCGTTTCTCTTTCGATGTTGCGTCACCGTGGACAAGTGTCTGCTCGAAAACTTAATGCAAAGCGGCTAAAATGTTCAGAACGTGTTGAACTTTTCAGAACATGAATGTTTGTCTGTGGGGGAGGGGTGGGTTACAGCAGTGCAGTGCAGTGCAGTGCACGGGACTGCACAGCCTTTTGTGACATGTCGTGGCGCGACAGGTTATCCAGCCTCCGAAGGAGTCATAGTTCCCCAGTCATACTGTTGGTTCGCATCTCCCAACCGTATCACGCGCCAGTCGTAAAGTGTTCACGGAAAAAATGTGGGAAATTCTGGGGGAAATTCTGGGGGAAATTCTAGCAGATGATTAGCCACACCTGGTGTAACAGATGTATTGTCATGTGTGCATCACATCCCCAGTTAACCGGAATCCCGTCGATCGCGCACAACAGCGCATTGAAAGGATGAAATGTTCACAAGCACCAATACAAAAAAAACCGTCTTCAACCTATTAGTCCGTAGGCTATCCTGAGGATATCCGTTCCTGACTTGAATAGGTAGTGCAGAAATAATTAGGCTAACAGACATCACTTAGCCTATAAGTTAGGAGCGGAATTGAGACGGTGAATGCAGGACAGAATTATGAAAACAAAACACCGTCGACTGGCGGTCTTGTTTAGGGATCACGCTTGTGTTATTATCAAATACCCAACGTTACGTGCAACGCGCAATTGGCTGACTCTTTCCACTTGTAGCCTAAAACTGAGGGAGGGATCAACATACAATGAGCTACACTGAAGCAGATTACTCTGCTTCGCAAAAAAAAAAACAGTGCACCAATAATAGGCTACCCCAGTCTTCAACCTACTATTTAGGCTACCAGATATATAGGCTAGTAATAGTATTAAGTTGTGCTACCTTGTTTTTTGTGGTAACGACAGTGTAGATCAGGTAATAACCTGCAATAGGGGAAGCGGCATGCGCCAGTTTTAAAGACGGAATGTCGTCGCCAAATGTAAAATCACCTCTCTCATGCTGACATGACGGGGCACTACTTCATTAGGCTACAATGTTGTTCATGTCTGTTTGACTCACACTATACGAGTGGTTCAATTTGTGTTTTTGTGCTCATCGCACAAATGAGACAGACAGGCTTGCTTGATAGGGCTACACAAAGCAAGCGACATCGGTCCACTCAAAATGGTCCGAACTCCGCCGCTTGATTTCATGTCTCCTCAGTCTCTCCATTACGGTTTATTAGTATACTCTGTTTTGCTATTTTCGTTATTCTTAGCCCTGGCATTACAGATGAAGCAACTGTGATCAGTGAGGTTGTGGAAACGGTTGAATAGGCCTATGGTCCTAAATTGGAAGCGGCCGATGCCAGTTTTGAAGACAGAATGTCGTCGCCAAATTTAAAATTCGATCTCTCTCATGCTGGCGTCACGGGACACACTTAATTACAATGGTGTTCCTGTCTGATTGACTCGGTTTTAATTGTCTTTACCGGTTCAAATTGTAGTAGGTATGCAAACTCTGTATCCTGAGGATACCCGTTCCTGGCTTGAATAGTGCTGAAATAAGTGAGGGACGGATTGGGAGACGGTGAATGCAAGACAGAAAAAAGTCGAGTTTAAATTCACATTGTGGTCTTGTTTAGGGCTCACACTTGTGTTATTATCAAATGCCCTATCAAATGCCCAATGCTAAATAAAACATGCAATTTGCTGACTGTATTTCTACTACTACTAAAACTGGGGGACGGGCAAGGACGGAAGCACAAACAGACACAGGCAGACGCTGCTCTGCAAAAGCGGTGCTATACTGCCCCCCGCATTCCCAATGGCCACAGGGTGTAATGATCACGGTACGCTGCCGCGGCCCGGCACGGTAGTGAGCAGATTGAAGTTACACCATCTGTATTACCCTGACAGTCACACGCTGCAAACACAGCCACAGTGTCTTGAGAATTTAAGGTTTGAATCATTCCTCTGTTCTCTTCCTCTGCTAGTTATTATTGTATCATGTCATGTGGGTTGCTCGTGATCTCATAATGACTGCAGAGCTGGTACAGTTCTGATCTTTGGGGATTTGGGACTGTAAATCAATAGGAGGAAAGCATGGAAGATTCAATGCTCTTTCCCAATACAACTTGATGTGGGTCTTCATCTAACCAGCATAGGGGTGTAAAGCCTAAAATATATTCATGAATTAAAATTAAACAAATAAAAAATGAGAACAAAACAAAAAATGCAAAAGCATGAACACAACAGCAAGAAGCTGAACTACAGCATGTGAAATTCTGCACCATTTGAACTCTGCACGGTCCACAGCAGGTGTCAACATTACAACAAAATCAA
The DNA here is from genome assembly GCF_034702125.1 of Engraulis encrasicolus. Lineage (NCBI taxonomy): Eukaryota > Metazoa > Chordata > Actinopteri > Clupeiformes > Engraulidae > Engraulis > Engraulis encrasicolus. The sequence continues at coordinate 31,031,821 of NC_085869.1, read as the reverse complement.
CCTAAGGTACCTCTTGTCGCCCGCACACTTTTAGGACGCGCAGGACATTCTTGCAGACGTTCTCCACAACTGTGTTTCCATGCACGCATGTGATGCCGAGCACCTGTACATTCCTGGCGGCGAGTGCAATCATAATCGCCTGGGCATCATCCACTCCACAGTCCACATCTATCAGCAGCTTTTTCGGCATGGTGGACACGAACCCTGTACAGACAGAACTTACTGCATGATCAGCTGTTACACATAGCAGACCATGCACCGTCTTAACACGAGAGGCGTTCAAGTAAAATTATATCCTAACTCAGAATGTGTAAACACTCCTATTTCTGATTAATGTCCATTTCTGATTATTGATGCTGATCATTCATATCCTAATCCCACTCAATCTACAATGCGTTTTGCCATCAGTAGCCATACAATTATTGAGATATCTCTGAGACACTGAATATTTGTTACATTTGTAACGTCTCCAACCAGACATGCATTTTCCACAATGTATCTCTTGCTTGCTGTTTCAGCAGCACCTGTAGGCTACTTAAAATTGATAATTTGTTGCACCGTGCGGTTACCTGACAGATGTCTTGAGATTCGTGTTCTTCTTTCACCCAGGGACCATGCACGTGGAATCCTTGTAAATCAACCGACCACATGCAAATCGGATAGATTAGAAGACTACCATAAATGCAGTTAACTATGCTACAGTAACTAAGATAGCATAGATTGTCGACCACTCTGGTAACTGCAGCAGTGTCTGATGCACACACTCGTATACTCGATAATGTTGTTTTAATTTTAATTGTATAATGCCATCGGCATTATGAAACTAGGAGCCAGTAGATATATTATCTTACCTGCATTCAGCACAAGCAAAAGCAAAAGTGTGTTTCTTCAACGCATGGATTCCCCGGCGAATGACAGCCGCCATAGTCTGCGCATGTGCACAGGGGGCGTCTTACAAAGTACTTTCATGATACAGTATTACCAGAAGACAAGTAGCCTAGATAATTGACTGTATCAATTTGATCTTGATAAACCCACGTACAACTCGTGATTTGCGATAACGTTCAAATAAAGTATTCGTGAATGTGTTCCAATTCATGAGAGAAAATAAAGATGGTAAAGGTGATGATGAAGCTTTCAGAGGGAACCGTAAATCTCCGAATAGAGGCGTGAAATGGTAGCCTAGAAATCTAGACGCCGTACAGCAAAAAGCCCCCGGGAGCAAATTCAATTTGCGGTCGCTAGGGGCGTCTAGATTTCTAGGCTAGTTAAATGGCTTTGTTACCCTACTCTTGTTTTCCGCCGAAGACAGAACTCTTGTAGTGTGTGTAGCTCTGCTCCACCAGGGGGCTCCGGAGCTACACACAACCATCTGGAGAGAACGATGCTACATTCTTGTACCACTGGCAACAACAACAACAACAACAACAACAACAACAACAATTAAAATAATGGTGAGTAGCTGTTGTTGATTGATTTTATTTGCATGTACTGAGGAATGCACGTGAGCACATTTTTACAGCATGTAGCATAGTCCAACTTAGTCTGCCACCGTTCTTTTTTGTTGTTTTTTTTGCCATAAATACAACTTAACGAAAAAAAAAAATAACATACAGAAACAAACAACCAAAAGACATATGATATTTATAGGCTATTGGTCATAATTGGTTCATTAAAGTCTGCAGAAAATATAACATAATTTCAGCCAACAATAAATAAAACTGTATCCCCATCAGCATGTAAACATAACACGTGCATGTAAAAAAGCAAAAAATAAAACAGACTGCATTCCCTATCAGTCCAGTTGATCCCTATCATAAATTGGTTTAAGTACCCATTTCATGCATTAAGAATTAAGACATTCCAAATGCCAGCTGGATATCTATTTGTTATTCTTTTAAAATTAGTTTTTGGTGTTTGTCAGTATGCAAACGTGTAAGGCCTTTCTCGATACCGAAGTGCATTTTTCATCTCAATTAATAATGTGATGCAAGAAATGATCTCACCTAATAACATCTATTACTGCCATGAGTTGGAAGTGGGTTTCACTTTTGTGAAGAGAGAAAAACATGTGTTTGTGTCCACAAGGATGGTGCTGCATTCTGGCCCTTTGCTGTTGCAAAAGACTGGCAAAAAACATAATCAGTGGTCCTTTTTCAAGGATGTGAAATGTTAAAATTCAAGATCGATGTCTCTGCGCCAAACTTTTTTCCCCCAAATGTTCCAGCTAGACAATTCTGATGGTATGAGCTTCGGATTGGAACAGATTCTACTGCTATGTGTAACAGAGGCTAACTAGCGCAGAGTTGGCGTGGAACGTTGGTAAACCTCCCTCCGATAGCCTCATACAGTCTCGTGCCGTTGGGCCGAGAGACTAGTGTCTTGGCCCAGCGGTATCGTACTGTGTCTCCCATTGCCGAACCATTGTAGTTGACGAGGTCGCACGTTCGATCCCCGAGGGGGGTGAACAGGTGCAAGATGACCTCCGTCACATATGAGCAGAGCGCATCTGCGGCTTCTTAAACGTTTTGCATAATGAAATCCCTCAAAGTCCTTTGACTGCATTATCAGCACACTGGACAGCACAGCACTTCCTGACTTCAAAATATAACACAAGCCGCACGACAAGTGACTCCCGTCTTCTGAACACACTTGTATTTACACATTGGCATCTCAGGTCCCTGTCACTTGAAGACTTGATGATGATCTCCCACAAAACCAAAAGAGTAAACAAAAACATCTTACCTATACACCATACCAACACTGAAGGTCCAGAATAAAAAGGAAATGGCATCGTTTTGTGATACTCTTTGTACTCTCCTGCCTATACACATACATGTACAGTATACTTTAGATGACACTATTCTACTGCCTGTGTGTTAGAGCAGGGCACAAAGGCTCGTGCAGAGACGCCAATGATTTTCAAGACACATTTTAAGGCAGCTACAGTCAGATGCATAAATTGACATCAGTGAGTGTGAGCAACTAACCAGCAATAGATTAGGTGGGTGATCCATTGTAACCTGATAAACCGTTAAAGCATCTATAGCTAAATATGTTAGGTCGGGAAAGCTTACCTTAACCACCACAGAGATAGTTACTAAGAATTTTACACTTTGTCTTTGACCATGAATGTGCTCTTCCATCAAGACAAAGGTATTATCATATCTATCCAATAGTTGAGGTTTTTTTTTCATTCCTTCTGTTATAACTTGGAGTGACCAAGTTGAGGTCCTTGGAGGCCAGGATGCCTGTAGACGTCTACTAAGATTAAACGAAAACCAAATTAAACACATTAACACATCATTGGCACTGTTCATCGCTAGCTTATTGTGCTTCCAAGGGAAAGACTTAAACACCACTTCTAAGCTAACAACTGCAGCCAGCCATAGTTGGCCTTAAGGGGAAAAGAGGGGGGAATTCCAAGAAGCTGGTTCATTAGTAACCCAGTTCACGATAACCCTGAGGTAGTGGTATATCATCCAATAGAGGAGCCCGGAGTCCTCCTTTTCTTAGCTACATGACACCTACTGGCTATCTTCTATGAGGTTTACCACTTCCTGTAGATCAACCTAGGCAAGTTTATCATGTAAGCATCTTCTTGGAACACCCCCGAGGTCCTACAAGAAAACTCTGCAAGCCAGCAGATATGGTGGCCCATCCAGACCGTTATACCCGAGCATCATCATCACCAACACCACCACCCAGTGCTGCTCCTTTATCACAGCTTCAAGATTATGAAAAAAACTGTAAAACCATAATAAAACAAAGCTATTGTTGAAACCACTTCTTCAACATCATCATGGTGACTTAGTTATGCATTAATCTATTGTGTTTTTTCAAGGCAAAATAATAAGTGAACCAGAATGAACTAGAAAGGGAACTGCACTGGGCTGCACAGTGATGGGTAACCTGGATTCAGAAGCTTCAATCATATTCCATGAGCTGGTATTACCTGTCCACATGGCCAAATTAGACCGATAAAGCCAGGTCATTTGGAATATTATATATGGCACTGGATTGTAGCTTCTGAATGCACATTGCCCATGAGTGGGGGATGTGTCATATTTTCAGTCAGAGAGTCCTCAGTGGATTCAGAAGCTACAATGCAGTGCCACACATTCCATGACCTGCTTTTACCTGTCAAAACTGTCAAATTGGACAGGTAAAGCCAGGGCATTTAGAAATATATGGCAGCTTCTGAGTCCAGATGTGCCATCACTGGGGGATGTGTCATTCAGTCAGTCCTCAACTCAGGTCTCCACCTTCCCGTAGGTGCCTTCAGGTGGCCTGTACTGTTTGGGGAAGGCCTTCAGTTGCAGCGAGTTGAAGGCGTACTTGCGACTGCCCACGTTCTTCATGGTGTTCTCTCGTCGACATCCCTCACTGAAAACACACAGTTAGAGTGCAGACAAGACTAAATAAAGCAGCTCACATGACAAAAGCACTGTGACTACACAGCTTCATTTATGCCATTGTCTGACTGCAGTTTTCTCCAGCCCTCATAAATGATAAATGTACTTTCAGTGGAGATCACACCATTATTGACACTGCATAGCATGACCAAAAGAATCAGCCATATTCACCACTAGTGGTGTCAACAGTAATCGATTCGGCGATGCAATGCAATGCGGGGCATGGACGATCCAATTCAATGCGGCAAGTTCCAGAATCGATACAGCAATTTTTTAAAGTTTTAATTACTTCCGTGGATATTTCGGGAGCAAATGAATGTTAAATTAAATAAAAGCACTTCAAAGCATTGCAAGACTGACACAGAAAACAGCCAATAAATTGTTGCTCAGTATCTGACTACTTGTATTGCCTCATCATGTCTGATTAAACATTTGCTTTGCTTTCAGTAGAAATGTAATGCATTACAATGCATTGTAGAATTGAATTGAATCGGATTGAATCGAATCGAATCGCTACCTCCCAAATTGTAATCGAATCGAATCATGAGGGCAGTGCCAATGCACACCACTATTTACCACCACATTGTTTTTACATTTTTTTCTGATTGCATATTTTTGCTATCTTTGTCATCAAGCATAGTCATTTTGCAGTGTTAATTCAGCACTCTAAATACAAGTACAGTCGAGTCTATGGAAATGAAACACCCATTCCAATACACACTAATGCTCTTCTGTCGAGTGTATTTGGTCATACTCAATAAGTGTTGAATTCACCTGCTATGTAAATTTGAAGGAGTTTTTCCATGTACTCCATTCACTCCAGCGTATTTATTTGAATTCACCGATGGAGAATGTTTGAATGAAGTTAATTCGGAAAACTCAGGTAGAAAAGTCTATCAAAATACCTGGCTAAGTGTAAACATGAACGTGAATGTGTTGTTGCTGTGAAATTCACTGTGCATTGATGGGCACTCAGATGGGCATCCAGTTAACCAACAGTGCAGTAACCTACGTACGGTACCTGCGCATGCAGTCGAGGGCCTGGGTGAAGACCTGAGGGGCCATGCAGTGCTCCTGCTGCAGGATGCTACACTGCTCCAGCGTCACAGACATGGCCGTGCGGTCCTTAGCACTCTTACAGCTAGTGACACGCACGCCGTTCAGACGCCGACACACCTGACAGAGAGAGAGAGAGAGAGAGAGAGAGAGAGAGAGAGAGAGAGAGAGAGAGAGAGATGGGGAAGCGGGTTCAAATAGTTGTAAGAAAAATAATGACAAAGATGTTCAACTTGCCATATTACCACCCATCCACCACCATAAGCCAAATGAGGACCTAATACATCTTTATGCAGCATTTGTAAAAGGAAGGTGTCTGTGAAGGTGTCTTGGTGTCAAATAAAGACCCTAGTTAATGAAAAGTGTAAATCACTTGTGACTATCGTTTGACACAGTGCACAAGACCCATGGTCTGAAGTTGTGTGTCTAATCCAACAGAAAGTATGTGGAACAGTCTAGAAACACACAACACTTTTAAAAACAGCTAAATGAATTCCACCTCTGCAGCCTGCCAAAGGATGTCCACATTTTTGCTCTTCCTGGCGTGGATATTCTGGTGCAGGAACTTCAACAGCTCAGGCACACAGTGTTGGCTCTGCGAACGTGGTAGACCTGGAGAGAAAGCAGAAATTAGCCCAGAATGAAGAGAATTGTTTGTTACCCTCAGGATGAGTCTTTAACAGAATACAGTGGAATCTTTTCTAGTAAACCCATACTGTACCTCTGTTATTCAAGGTGATCAAGTTCCACAACACACATACAGTAAGCAAATGCACTACACAGATAGTGATCTACTGTAGAAACTACAGTAACAAACATCATTTTGGGGGTAGAGTAACTTAAATTTCGGCTTCATTTCACAATGGTCCAGTCAGTCAACCTTAGTTACTGGTTCATGATTTTGTTTCATCTTGCATTCTGATTATTTTTTCTTACAAACAATACTCAAGAATCGGAGCTGGCACTGGATTGTTCAAAACATATGTTTCTGCAAACACAGAAATGTGGCCATACTCACAGTCTTCAGGAAGGACCTCTTTGAACTGGTCGTAGTAGGAGTTCAGCCTCACCAAACTCTCCATATTCACCACTTCTTGTAATGATGTGTCTCCAAACCTTTGAAAAGAAAACAATGGCACTTTTACTTATTACTCCTAATGACATGTAAGCTGCTATATGTTGTGTTGTCTTTTTTTTTTTTACAATATTTAGTAATTTCCCTATTAAGACATAATAGGAACTTCCTATTCCTATTAGGAAGTTTAAAAGCAATTAGAAGTTGCAGATTTAGCTTAATTGAGGGGCATTGGCTGAACGACAATATTACTACTACTACTACTACTACAAATACTACATCATCATTATTATTATTAGTAGTAGTACTATTACTAATACTTCTATTACTACTACTACTACTAATAATCATAATAATGACAATGATAATCATTGATTAATGAATAATAATACTTTTCTGCCAGAGTCTGCTGTTCGTTGATGCCCACGTTGAACATCACCGGCTGCACGCGCAGCAGCATTCCGTTCTGGATCTCCCTTGGCAACGCGTCGAACAGCACGGAGGGCAGCTGCACGCGCACATTGAAGCCGTCCCTGTTACCCGTGATCACCGGCAGAATGTCGGGCGCAAACACTGTGGTTGCCTGGGTAACCTTGAAGGTGACATTCCTCAGGTCCATCACGCCAATGCACATGTCTTCCAGCATGGCCAACTCCTCACCTGTCATGCAAGTATTCATGGTATTGCAACATTTTCAAGTGACTCCCCATCACTATATGGGGGTAGTATGTGGTAAAAATATGTGCTTGCTGCCCACCAACTGAAGATGTTCAGAACAGTATGTAGATAATGACGGTTTGTCTAATATGTTCATCTCAATCTCAATGACCACATCGTACATAAATTTGTATGGCTAGAGTAGATGGCCAGTGGCTAGTCAGTTGAAAAGCCAATTCTGAGGTAAAAACTCTGGAATGCTACCAATGTACTTTGGTGAGGACATGTCAATAGGATTATTTCCATGCACATTATTGTAACATGCATTACACTTCATGCATAGTGCCTGTGGCTGCTTCGCCAGTGGAACACCGTAATAGTTGCTGAAGAGACTTTACTTCAATAGTAATGGTACTATTGTAGTTCTGTCAGGGCCGTTACAGTCAAGAAACAGAAGACAAGAAATTCTGAAAGCAACAAGCTCTTGACTACCATGGCCTGCCAGGACTAATACTGAGTTAGATGTATGTCTCTTCAGCTGCTATTCTTAACATTACTATATTTTTAGCAGTAGAATGGTCACACACTACTATGACATTACACAGAGTCTTTAAAAATACATTATAACTTGGTCATTGCCATTCTAGTCACAGCAAATTCATAATACGGGCCATGTCTTAAAGGTACACTGTGCAGGAAATGGTCAAAAAGGGTACTGCAACTATGCTGCTCATTGAAACTGGGCTGCCTATTGCCAAATTTGATCTTTTCATGAAAGTTTACTAAGTACTAAACTCATTTTCTAGCATGGCCCAAGTACAGTCATTTTTTAAGATAAAAATGGCTATTTCTTGGAATTCAAAATGGCAGACCATGGAGAAGATCACCCTTTTCATGTAAGAAAACTGCAATTTTTTCAGTCATAATGAATACTTAGAATTTTATGGTGGTGGTAAGTATTCATGAAAAAGGTAGCAGTAGTGAATGGGTAGCATTAATTCTGGAAATAAACAACTAAAAATCTCACACAGTGTCCCTTTAACAATTGGAAAGTAATAGGAGAAAAGACAGCGTAGGCTACATACCATAGGTGCTGAGAAGGCCTTCGAACTGCACCAAGAGGCCTATAGTGTGCAGTTGCCTCAAGAAACCGTTGTCATGGAGACAGCTCCTGAGCTTGGCAGTGAAGCCGCAGATCAGGCCAGTTAACTGTCAACCAAGAAAACAAAAGTCAGTGTGTGAGTGTATGTCTCTGTAGGTGAAGGGAAAGTAAATGAGTGTGTGCTGTGTGCGGTGTGCATGCACTCGCATGCTCATTTGTATGCACATGTATTACACTCGTGTGTGTGTGTGTGTGTGTGTGTGTGTGTGTGTGTGTGTGTGTGTGTGTGTGTGTGTGTGTGTGTGTGTGTGTGTGTGTGTTTGTGTGCGTGTGCGTGCGTGCATTTGTTTTGTATGTATGTGTGTGTGTGTGTTTAAGGTCTATACCACTCACGGTTTGGCAGAAGACCACGTCTCTGCGGTACTGTATGGTGAGCCTCATGCCGATGGTGGGGGCGCTGTCCTGCATGAGCAGGAACACCATGGACTTCTTGGCCTTGTCACTCATCATGGCCACGCACTCATTGAGGGTGGTCAGCACCGGATACAGCGCCTCGCTCCACTCCCCTGTTATAATAGGTGGTGCACATCAAGACTAGATCAAGACAGGGGTACAAGTAGTAGTCGGCGGGTATTTTCTCTCATCCAGATCATGTTATCCAGTGGAGTTGAGTTGTAAGCAACAACTTATTCTTCTGTAAGGACTTGTGCTAGGGTGCTAGGGTGCTGTGTGTGTGTGTGTGTGTGCGTGTGCGTGTGTATGATGTGTACAATTTCACTCACAGTGAGGTTCTGAGCTTCAAAGAGGAGCCCTGTTACTTACATCATAACTCCTTTGTACTACATTCAATAGTCTCTGCCAAACACTACACTGACACTGAGGATAGGTCAATGAGTCAGAAAAGAGTGTTGGTGACACATTGTGACAATATGATGATGACAGCAACATCAACACAACACGACTGACAGACATGTCATACACAGTCAATTTTGCAGTGTTAGTTCAGCTCTTAGAGAGTAGGGCCAACACAAGTGTTGCAGATCGGCTCTCTTCAGTGCTAAATTAGCACCAACAAATTGACTTGTGTAGTGGAGCATGTTCACAGAAACATGAGGACACAAACACAGACACAGACAGACAGACAGACAGAAACATCAGGAAAGAGATCACAAGGGAAGGTGGATTCATGTGATCTTCACACGAAAAAGACGTCTGCCACCAGCAGAGGAAAAGGCAGTGACAATAGGAGCTTGTAAATCTTAGGAGGTCACTTGGGCACCCCTTAGAGGCCTGGATATAAAAGTGCAGCACAATTCATCATGAAAGACATCAAAGGCAAAAATCAAGACTGTTCCTTAGTAAGATAGGTCCAGCTGAGGGAAATCTCTACAAGTCAGTCTCCACAAGTACATCATTTCTCCACGGTATGATCAGTTCCCGATTTGGCTTAATCGTTTAGAAAAACAGCTGTGAGGGAAGATATGAGGACGCTGCAGATAAGTGATGCAAGCCAAATGAAAGGTTATACATTATTCATAGTGTGTGTTGGAAGATTTAAGTGGTGTTAGGCTTTAGTAATGGTGTGCCAAATTTGTATAGCTTTTGCTCTGCTTATTATGCATTCCTGATGAATGAAGAGGTTTAGATCATAGATATGAACACTGAATGCCGTGCTTAGCCTTTTGCCGTGGACCAACCCAGAGAGCCTCCGTCTTGGTCCAGGACGCTACATTTTTCATGGCTGTTACGTTACTGCCACCTACAGGATAATGTGCATATCGCCTTGTCACCAATTGATGGCAGCGTAATACCGGCTAAACATGCGATCTGACTTCAGCCATTCGTTCCAATACAAAGGAGTGTTCAACACCACGTCGAGAGTTCATATCTATGGGCTTAGATTAGCCGACAGGGTTTATTATGTATACTCATGCGGGCTATAGGGTGACCAGATGTCCCTGAGTCCCTAAGTTTTATTTTGGCCATTGGTGATGGTTCCTGGTAAAACATGTGAAAGCCTATTTTTGGGCAATTGTTTTAGCAGATGCTGTCTTGGTAAAGTACATGAAACCACTCAAGTGCCACACATTTTTACCAGGTGAGAAATCATTTCATGTTACAGTCTGGCTTCCTAGGCGAAGCAGGTGCAACATCACCCTTACTGTGATTTTATCACCAGGTGGATGGAAATACAGTGTTCTGATTGGCTGAACCCTTTGATCACTTTTCCATATCTACTATTACTATGTTTTATTAATATGGTCAGAGGAAGGTGGAGAATGTTTGCCAGGGAAATCTGGTCACTCTGATGTAGTACACCCACAGATGTGATGTCAGAAGACAAACATTAAGCACAGATGTCAACAGTCTGTATAAAATTAGAACCAAGTAAACAACACACACTTACAATGTCTATCTTGCTCTTGCTCTCTCTCTCTCTCTCTCTCTCTCTCTCTCTCTCTGTCACACACATGCCATTCCTCTAACACAACCCCCCCCCACACACACACACACACACACACACACACACACACACACACACACACACACACACACACACACACACACACACACACACACACACACACACACACACACACACACTGTCTTGTATACACACAGAATATAATACACACGCGCCACACAGGCTGGTGTCCACATGTATTATTGTACCTGTGGAGGCTCCCTCAACACTGGGGCTGCCATCTGGACAGAGGGAAGCGAGAATGCGGTTAGGCACACGCACACACGCAAACACACACACACACACACACACACACACACACACACACACACACACACACACACACACACACACACACACACACACACACACACGCACAGCTGTGGCAAGCGCCGGATGAGCGCATATACACACATGCATGCTAAAAGTGTGTGGGAGCTCACATGCACGCATCGGCACACTGTAAGGTCCTAAGGGTGCCATGGTTACGGATGGATGTTTGTTATTAACACTGTTACGGTGGAATAGGGTACAACAGATTAGAGTAGAGGACGTATAATGGAGTAGAATTGAGTAGAATAGAGCAGAGTAAAGTAGAATAGAATAGAACAGAATAGAATTAGGGCTGCCGTGATTAATCACATTAATCATAATTAGATCGTGATAATTTTTTTTTAAATCGTTTAAATTTCACCAGAATTGTGTCACTTCATGTTCGACACGCACCATTGGCGCGCCATCACATGAAAAAAAATGATACCTCATCTTGAGGCACCAGCTCAAAAAAGCTGGCGCGGTCGATGGCTGATTATTATTTTGTGAATCGTGTGTGCCAAGCACAGGTAGCCAGCCCCTGGGTCTTTGATTTCAGAACTGCGCAATCTGTTCATGATGGAACAGCAATTTGTTGAATTCATATGGTCAAAAATACTTTGTATTATGGGCTTTAAATATTTTATTCCTAAAACACCTGCAAAAAACCTGTGAAACACATAAGTGATATTTGGGGAAAAGTACGGTCGGCCTATTAAAACATAAATATCTCAGCCTCTGAAGCGCATACATCTCATGAGCTTGAATGTCGCATCTGTAAGAATGGAGATTATTGAATGACTCAGATTACACTGTTGATGCTATCTCAAGGAGAGCTGGGGCCTGTTTGTGCTAGCTCACCCCCACTGAAGATGTGGCAACCCCCCGAAGTGCCACTGGCCCTAGCAAGACGAAAGGACACTTTTGGGGTGGGGGGTTGCAGTATATAATCTCACTTCAGAGATTCATCTGGGAGTCTCATCAAACCTCTGAATGGGGATCCAACCTCTGTCTTTCTCTCCCTCTCTCCCTCTCTCTGTCTCTCTCTCTGTCTATCTATCATGGGTATTTGATTTCACTGTACCCTATGTAACCTACAGTAGCCTTGAGTTAAATGTAATGTTACCTTGCAGTTGATAATTAAATTGTTGTTGATAATTAAATAATTAAATTGTTGTTAAATTGTTGTTGATAATTAAATTGTCATATAATTCATATTCATTTGCATCTCCTCATCTGTATCATGCCATTTGCCTTTCCTATGTCTTAAGTTAACACTGCTTCTGTTTCAAATGCCCACTCCTGGCCGTCGTTGGTTAGGATTAAAGTGGAGGGAAAAGTTATATACTTTTACACATCATGCAGCTTCAGGTGCTAGGATCAATGTTGCGCTACGTAGCATCCAGCATTAATGTGTTAAATGATCTTGAAATGCAACAAAAAAACAAAAATAAACATGTAATAAAAGTCATGATTAACTATGGATTTTTCAGGATTAATCGCGATGAAAAAAATGAATCGTCTGACAGCCCTAAACAGAGTACAATAGAGTAGAATAGAGCCTAAAAGAGTAGAGTAGAGTAGAGTAGAATAGAAAATAATTGAGAATGAAGGGGATTGTTTGAGTAGAGTGATGTGAGGAGAGGAAATGGCACAGGCATGATGTCAAATAAAAGGCAGTCAATGTCATTTGCTGAAAATTGGAATCCATGATGACCGAAGGATTTCTATTTAATCGAGTATGTACCTTCTCTGCCTTATTGTGACTGATTGTAGGTGATGAAAAATGGTATGTCCTTGATATTGCTCTGCAGTAGGTCATCTTGTGCACAGGTGATATCTAAAAATAGCTCAATGCTGCTCAATGCTCCATGTGCTTTATGGTGAGGCTATTCATATTATTTAAACATACATAATATATTATTATTATACTATAGTCTATTCGTTATAGTACATTACGCTGAAGAGAATGTAGGACCTGGGAAAGGACAGAATGATTTGTGGTGCATTGGGGGGACACTGAAATGTTGCAGTTTGGTGAGTCTGTGTCTTGTTATGATATAAAAGAGAAGCGTCAATCCATCCCTCCATATTACATTCTAGTCTCTAAAGCCAAGTGTCTCATATGTGAGGAGGCAGGTAAGCGAACCCTTTTGGTAATATAGTAGATACAGTAGGCCCTATCAGGGCTTGACACTGGCACCTGCCAACTAGCCAAATGCTGGTAAAACTTGGCTGTGGCTGTTAACAATTTCAGTGTCACTAGCCATTTTGGCAGGTAGCTTATTCTATGGTATGACATATCAGAACAGCGTATATTCTGCACTTTGCCCCTTGTGTATCAATTGTTTGTATTTAAGTTCAAGAAAAAGCTCAGTTATTCAGTTTCTATTTGTTTGTTTTTTTCATGTAGAAACCCATGCACTCCTCTTCTTGCTTTAAGCACCTCATCTTGAGGCTAGATGTACAGCGTCATGATTTTTTTTTTTTTTAAATCACATTTTTGGTTAGTAGAATAGCTGGATGTCTAGTGACTCGGGAAAAGCACTAGCCACAGTGGCCAGCAAACAAAAAAGTTAATGTCAAGCCCTGGGCCCTATAGGCCTACAGTATATGCACAGTATATACACAGTAGTATATGTACTGTAGCCACCTTTCTTGCTGCTAGCGGTGGAGGGCTGGTCAGTCTCGAAGACGTCCTCGCTGCCGTCGCTGGCCATGCGCTCCTTATGCAGGATACGTTGCACCTGCTGCACCACACACTCAAGACTCTTATCCACGTTCAACCACACCTTCTCCTGAGAGAGAGAGAGAGAGGGGAGCGATGGGAGAGCCAGAGAGACCAAATTACAGAAGGAGAGCATAGGGAAGAGGAAAAAGGGGAAGAGAGAGAGAGAGAGAGAGAGAGAGAGAGAGAGAGAGAGAGAGAGAGAGAGAGAGAGAGAGAGAGAGAGAGAGAGAGAGAGAGTCAGGGAGAATTACAATGAGAGAAGGCCAGAGATGAGAGAAAGAGAGAGCAGATGGAGTTATATTGATTTATAAATTCACATAATTAATATACGCTTGAGAGGACCAATAGTGTTGGGCATTGATGTTGGTGAAAGAAGGAGACCCAGACAGCAGACGGTCAATAATTAATCAATAAGGCACTCTTTAGTCACACACAAGTCTTATATTGAGATTATATAATATACACACTATGAAACTATTAATGAACCATGTGTTAAAAAGGTTCAGATGGGGGGCAAGAAACAGAGTAGGTGAGGTGCATCGCCATGTCAGTAGTTGATCACGTAACAAAACTGCTTTTCTGCGGCGTTGTAGAGCACAAGTTAAAATGCACAGTCATTGCACTAAAACGCAGAATGCACCATCATGAAATAAAAAAGCCTTTTCATTGCCAGTCTGTGTAGTGACACATTCACTCGCTAAACGAGGGATTTGAACTTGCAACTATCTGGTCCACAGACCATCATTGCTGCCCCTTCATTAGGCCTTGGCAGTTCTTTCTCTATTCCTCTCTCAACCTCTCAACCTCTCAACCCACACCCCACCACTCATGCCACCACCATATAGAGCAGGGGTCCCCAAACGTTTTTCTCAGGGGGCCGCATTATTGTTCCTGACTGTGATCAGGGGCCGGGATCAATCATGTGGGCTGTATACTAGGGCACTGCCTGTTATAGCCATAATTTCTAGCACAAAATAGTTAATCATTACAAATTATAATTTGGCATACCACAGGTATTCATTTTAATTTCTAATAACCATGTAAAAATAGCAAGGAAAGGTTAGGAAAATATGGTGATTGACAGTTTATGAGTGATACAATAGAAATGGCAGGCCTGTTTATATTACTGTGAGATGAGAAACTATCAAGACAAGAAACTTCTGGTGATTCACATTAGGTTAGTGAAAATTAAACTGTATGAAGGCCTGTTGATAAGCAAAATAAAATATTTAAAAAATATATTTTATCATTATTTTTTTCTGTGAGGATTCATGCTTCTTTGGGCCAGTTCAAATGGTGAGGTGCAGAAAGGTGGAGGGCCGGTCAAAGGGGCGCGGCGGGCCGCACCCGGCCCCCGGGCCTTAGTTTGGAGACTCCTGATATAGGGCCTACCATATAATACTCTTTGGTAATTCGGCAGTTCCAAACCCTCTGTACAAATGAAATGAATAGGAGGCTATGGTAAGGCTAGGCAGCACACAAGCCTTGACACGGCTCTTACCCACTCCTCCTCGTGCCAGTCCACGTGCATGGATGCCCGGCTGCCGCGGCTGCTCCACTTGGCGTGCAGGGAGCTCTGGTCATTGCGGACCACCACGCGCTCGGGGTCCAGGGGGCTGTGCGAGGGCGAGGGGGAGGGGGAGGGGGAAGGGGAGGGGGAGGGGGAAGAGGAGGCGCGAGAGGCGATGAACTCCGGCCGTGCCGCGTTGAGGGCCTGGATGGCCGAGGCCAGCAGCTTGTTGTTACACACTGTCACCAGCTGCCGTGTCTGCACATCAGTCACGCACGCACGCACGCACGCACGCACCCACGCACGCACACAAACAGGATGACCAGTAACACACACACACACACACACACAAACGCGCGCGCACACACACACACACACACACACACACACACACACACACACACACAATTAGACACAGGGTAGATACACACGTGTGTGCATGCAATACCACTACTTCTGATACGGTCCCTATTAGAATTGAATTCCACTACTCCTGCAGTTTGTACTCTTACATCATCATCAGTCATCCTCCTAATGGTCAACAATAACTGATAACATTATAGCAATGTCTAATAATATTATTAGAAGTAATAATAATGTACTGTGAGTTCTATTTCAAAGCTTTGAAAATTGAAAAAACTCCCGCACACTGACCATTTTGCTGTTTTCTTTAATCCACGTCCCGTTTACCTTCATCAGGTATTTTTTTTTACATTCACCTCAACACAAATCGGACAAACTAACCAATCAAGTCCGATGTTAGAATTACATCATTCATTCACAGAAAAGACACATTCCCACTATAGTCAATGCAGTGTGCAGGAGTTTGTTCGAATAGTCTGATAAGTGACCCATGGGCCATCTCCTGTGCACCTGCCAGCTAAGCTGTACGAAAAACAATCACAAGTTTATCAAAGCCTTCGATCGACAGCACCTTCTCGGTGAGGATGGCGAGGGTCCTCTCCAGGGCGTTGGCCGAGCGGTCCTTGGCGGCGCGGGACAGGCGCTCCACGTAGTAGCTGACCTGCGTCTTGAGCGTGGTGATCTGGGGGATCAGCTCGCGGGCCCGCACCACATCCTGCGGCACGTACACCATGGAGGACGGGCTGGACTCCTTACTGCTACAGTGATGGAGCACAGTGGAGATGGTTAAAATGTCTGTGTGTGTGTGTGTGTGTGTGTGTGTGTGTGTGTGTGTGTGTGTGTGTGTGTGTGTGTGTGTGTGTGTGTGTGTGTGTGTGTGTGTGTGTGTGTGTGTGTGTGTGTGTGTGTGCCTGCAGAGGACTTGGGGAGAACAGCAAAACAAAAATATGAGAAATGTATTGTGTTACAAAACCAGTCATTTCATTTCCCAAAAGAACTTACTAAAGCTGGATGGATTGAGCAACATAATATGTACATGGGAAATACATAGTGTGCAGGCATGACACATTTGGTGTAGGTTACATGGACATTTAGTAGAATATTAAACAACAGATAGGTGGCAAGGGGTGTGAATCTTGGTTTCAGAGAATAAAAACAACTCCTGACCAAGGGAGGTGGGTAGGGGTGTGTGTGTGTGTTGTCCACTCAGAGTTAGTAACACACTCAGACAAGTGATTCACTCACTGCATCATTCATTGTCCTTCAACAACAATAGCAGCAATTACGAAAAGCACTCAGCATCGCCAACACTGAACATTCAGAGGGATCCCACCAAACACAGAATCATCACACAAGAGTAGTGCAACAGGGAGATGACATGCAGTGGAGGTAACATGGGCTCACATTGGAGATAACTGCACAGAAGTAATAATGATAATAACACAATAAGAAAATATTCACTGCAGAAATAACTCACCAGTGCTCCTCAAAAGCTCTGATGAGAGAGCAAACAAAAAAGCCGCATCACCACAGATGAAAGAAATAAAATCTGGTTTCCAACGTCAGAAATCCAGCACCAGCTACTACTACATCCAAGCATGACCTGGAGGAGGTCATGCTTTCAACTACAGCACAACCGACAGGGAAAGCGCAGAGTGATTTGCAGGTCAGAAAGCAAGAATTAACACAACACCTGAAATTATCAATCATTTAAAAGTATAACTTATAATTATAACTGATTATAAATTAAACAATTATGCTATTCACTAGCCAATTAAAAAAATACAGCCTACTGCCTGACTTCAGGCACCATGCTTATCATCTCAGTCAGCACTGTGTTTGGAAAGCGGCGGCGCTGGCAGCGCTTTCTGTTAAGAGTAAAGATTTTCTTCAGTTCCCATTGACTGTGTGTGTTAAAATCGATTTCTACCATTGAAATCACATGGGGCTTAGTCATACTGCTTGGGTGTGTACGCACACCGTTCCACCAGTGGAAACACTGTAATAGCCACTGAAAAAATATTACACTATGACAGTGCACAGGACCTTTAGCAACACATTACGACTCGGTCGTTGCCATTCTGGTTATAGCTGAATTATAACAGGTGCTGTGTCTTTCTGGGTTAAAGAATTGCTTACTGTTTCTTGGCGTCTTCGAACTTCTGGATGAGTTTCCTCAGGCCGTTCCCCTTGAAGCCCTGATGGTGAGCGGCCGGTGCCCCGATGGTCACCACGTCATACGTGTGGTCTGGACAGAGACAGAGAAAGAGTATTTAGGGCCTCTGCATACTGGTTCTGACAAAGTGCAGAGGACTGCTCTGCCAACATTCGATTCCACTGTTTTCAATACAAGTCAGCACACCGGCGCCGATGTCCCCAGATGTCCGCGGATGTCGGCTGCTGACTAGCTCTATTAGGTCAGAGCTGCCCCTTGCTTATCCATGCCCTGCTGTGATGAAATTGACCATTCTTTGTTTATAGCATGTCTGCGCTTACAAGAGGACTTAAACTGCAACTCAGAAAACCTGAACATGAACAGTTGGGGAGGGGAGGGGAGGGGGGGAGGAAGAGAGGGATGGAGGCATAGCCTACATCAGGGGTGGCTAATTATTTTGGCCCAAATTATTTTGGGTGTAGCAGGGTGTAGCATGCGTGGCTATTTCACTCTTGCGCACTGTAATATTTAGATGTGACCTTGATTAATCTCACATCTGCAAGCCCCCCTAGCTAGTTTAAAAATGTTAGGTATGAGTATGGTACTTTGGATTTACGTAGAAGTTGTCTTGTGAGGGCTCTGCGGGCCAGATGAAATGGCTCTGTGGGCCGCATGTGTACCCTAGGCCTGAGTTTGCCCACCTCTGGCCTACAGTACATAGTGGAGGGAAATGTATATTGAGTGGAGTTTTACAGATGGCAAGGTCAGGCTAGGCTGTCTTACCGTAACCTCGCTCTCCTTGCACCCTCATCCTCTGCAGATGCAGGTTGGTGGGCATGAACTCCAACTTCTTCTCTGCTTTCAAGGTACTGGATTTGAAGGCAGGACCTGAGGGAGGAAAACACAACAATTAAAGCTTACAGTACATTACATTACACTACATTACTGTACACTTAGCTGAGACTTTTATCAAAAGCGACTCACAGATATTTACAGGGCATTGGGTACAGTCCCTGGAACAATGTGGGGTTAGGTGCCTTGCTCAAGGGCACTTCAGCCATGGAGGGGTGAAGGGATTGGTCAGGGTGGGGATTGAACCTGCAACCCTGTGATCTACAGTCCAAGTCCCTAACCATAACACCATGGCTGCCCCTAAGGCTACAATGTACAACGGAAAGACTAAACAGCATAACTGTTCAACACTAGTATATTCCTGTAGGAAACATGTATTGGTCTGATCAATTTAGTTTGATCAATACTCAATCAATACAATGATAATACATTGTATTTATCAATAACATGTTTTTTTAATGTGAACACACAGCACACACTCTTCACTTCTGAGAGCGAGCGGCGGAGAGTACCTCAGTCACAATAGAGGATGGAGGAGCGAGACGCTCCACCCACCTGCCGCTGTCGGGATTTGAACCTGTGACCGTTTGGCTGCAGTTACAGTTCCTTCACCACTAGCCGTTCTGCCAGTGGAATGCAGAACTAGTCATTGACAAGACCTTGCTACCACAGTACTACACTATTGCAACAAGATTAGACAGAGTCTTAAGAAATACAGTATGACTAGGCCATTGCAATTCTGTAAACAGTACATTTATAACAGTGGCCATGTCTTTAGAGTTTGACCCAGGGATGGGCAATTACTTTGACCAAAGGGCCACATTGGCTCTAGAATATTGACCGAAGGCCAAGATGCCGCAGACAACTTTCCCTGTCAATAATAAAAAAAATAGTGTAAATATAAGCTATGCCATTCCCGCACATTGCAACGAAATGTAGCCTATTAAGATATAGCCTAGGTACTCGGTTAATCTGATGTTCGCAAGACTCCTAATTTAGGTAGCCATTTAACCCATTGACGCCTAAGGCACCTGCAAAAAAGGGTGCTAAATGCCTGAGCCCTTTTTAAGAAACGCTGCCCTCAGCCTATAAAAACCTAAATATCTCAGCTTCTGAAGCACGTACAAATATGCACTAAGTTGCATTTAAACGCTAAGACCCTCATCTTTCATTAGAATGTGTTCATTCATCTCAAACAAACAGAGTTTTTTAATAAAGTTGTCTCAAATCTCATGAGCCTGAATGTTGCGTAATGCAGCTCCAGGCGCCAGGGCCAATGTTGCGCAACGCAACATCAGGCATCAATGGGTTAAAGAATTTTGAGGGACCGTGTGAATACATATGTAATGAAAAGTTGTATTTCTTATAAAAGTTCTGGTGGCCACCGGAGATGGTTCAGCGAGCCGCATGTGGCCCCTGGGCCCGAGTTTGCCCACCTCTGGTTTAACCCTTTCAGCTCACAGACCTCCACGGGTACAAGGGTCAGTGTGTGCGTGCCCTGGCTGTCCTGCTCTGCGTACCCTTGTACTCGTGGAGGTCAGTTAGCGTGTCCTGGTAGGTGAGGATGATGGTCTGGTACTGGGTGATGATCTGCCTCCGCAGGTTCTCCCAGCACGGGGACAGCTCTCCCAGCTCCTCCAGCTCACAAACCCTACAGAGGAGCAGAGCAGGGCACACACACACACACACACACACACACACACACACACACACACACACACACACACACACACACACACACACACACACACACACACACACACACACACACACACACACACACACACACACAGAATAATATCAGCAAGCATATTCTTCTGGCCAAACCCAACAAGGAGACATCTGCTCTGCCCAGTATGCAAACAGGTAGACAGGCAGTAAATGGACAGGTGGACTGAGAAACTTTCTCAATAATTACTGTAATTGAAAAGCTATCCATGACCAGTGACAAAAAGTGTGTGTGTGTGTGTGTGTGTGTGCGTGTGTGTGTGTGTGTGTGTGTGTGTGTGTGTGTGTGTGTGTGTGTGTGTGTGTGTGTGTGTGTGTGTGTGTCTGTGTGTGTGTTAGTGTGTGTGTGTGTGTGCTCGTGTGTGTGTGTGCATGCGTGTGTGCATACATGTGTTAGGTGTGGACATGCGTGTGTGTGTGTACACTAAGCTTTGCAGTACACTACCTGGCAGCATCCTCCTCCAGCAGCAGCTTGTTGAACTGTCGGGGGATGTTGAGGGACAGGGCGCTCTCCGCCATCTGCTCCAGCACACGCAGGTGGTTGCCGTCAGTCGTGGGAAAGCGGTACATGCGTGACATGGTGCCACCGAACGCTTCATTACAGACGGGAAATGAAAGCAATGAGTGAGTGAAAGCGTCCTGATCGGTCATCTGGTCTGTCATCCGACATTACGTAATGATTTTAAATTGAAACACTGATTTCAATTAAGATGACAGAATATGCGTATGTTTTCATTTCTGTGACACCTTTTCTTGGTTTTGACGTGTTTGTTTTGATCATCATATTTTACCTCAGTTGTTGTCTTTCTTTTGACACTAAGCCACTTCTTCATTTCACTTGCTTACAACGTGACATACAGACAACGCAACAGGTGTTCCAACAATATTGATCCCAGACAATAATGACCTGAAACATACTGCATTCCGTTAATGCGGATGCTGATCCACAAGATAGTGGAACAATGTTCAATAGGTGAATTCTTTCAATTTTGTCACATGAATCTACACCTTGCAGTAACTAAAATCACACTGTAAAAGTTGAGGATTTATTTCCTTAGACCTCTCACAGCCTATAGTGAGAGGTCTTAGAAGTAATGTAATACTGATGTAAATGTAATGTAATAAAAAGTGGTCTTCATCAGAACAGATGCTCTCATTCTTCTGCAGATCCCTGCAGATGAGTCATGCCTGATGACATCATTTCCCCATACGCACTCTGACTCACTCAGAAACAGACAGAAATGTTCAAAGAAACTGATTTTCAATCTGTTGTCATGGAGCTTCCCCTGGTTGTCAGGCCTTGATTGGCAATTGATGCGGTCGGTCGTCATCGTTATGAGTTTGTGCTATTCTGCCATCTTGTGTGAGACGGCTTATCCATCAGGCTCGGCCATTCACAAATCACAACACAAGCGTAGCAAGCGCATTGATGGCTCAGCAGCCAAAAATAAACTGTGTGAGTGTGTGAGGCGAAGAGCTCTGGGAGTGATTTATGCTTCATAACATTGGCATGGCTTTTTGCATAGATGACAAAAGCAATCCAAGTTTGCCTGAATACACAGCACTGTGCCAAACAGGGTAATAGTTCACTAATAGATTTTTTCATAATGTCTTTCCATAATGAAAACAAAATGAATGAGTCAAATGAATTGTACGGATCTGTAGCTATACGGATTGTCATTCATCCTAATATATTCGTCTACACTCACCTCACTTTGACTGTGTATGTTTTATGCTTTACCTCATCTTATATGCTGCTGCTGATGTCCTCTTTTATACAATAAGTCACTTTGCATGAGCATTTGCTCAATTTCATATAATGTAATGTGAATGACTGTACATTTGAACTGGATATAGTATACTCTCATTGAATGTAACACAAAGTCACGTGATGCCATGTAATGTATTGTTGGTGTTATGGTTATGATACATAGGTTATGATGATACAATTTTGTCAAGCAAGTCATGATTTATTTCTGATAGAAACAAACAAAAAAACAAAAAAAAGTTATTTGCTGCTAATCTAAGTTCTCTTGATTAAAGTCTATATACGTAGTGATAAACGGTCCAAGCCAGATCTTATCGTATCCTTGCCCAATAAACATTGCTCAAAAGGTTGCCATGTGTACCATCACCTTTTGTGAGCCTTTTAACAGGTTGTCTTTGCAGAGAGAGCCGAACTTAAATGATCATCTCCTGGATGCAATGTAATGCAATGTATGTCATGTACTGTCATGTAATGTAATGTTGATGTCAGTAAGACTCACCTGCTTTTAAAAGGGTGTCTTTGCACAGGGAACCAGACTTGGCTTTGATCCCCTCTGTCAGACTCTCATCCACCGGCAGCACCATCTGTGTGGCAAGAGGCAAGAAAAGCAAGAAAAAAACAGTCAATGAGTCAACCTGAGGCAAGCGTTCAGATAACTCACTTGAGTCTTTCACATCTATAACAGCTTGCGATAAACAAACCTTTGGCAACCTAGAAGAGAAAAAAATTAATGGATTTCATTTTGCCTGCCGAAACCACAAACAGAGAAATCACAAGAAAGTAACCAGGCCAAAGCTCTATGTACATTGTGGGTGGATGAAACAAATGTTGGTGAGTCAAGACTCCCACATCATGTTTTTCTAACCATATTTTGTGGACATTAATACATTTATGGAAAGACAGTGAAGAGTATGACTGTTTTTTGAAGTTCCTCAAAACTTGAGTGTTTGAGAGAGTGATGGATTGAACCATCTGGCGGGTTGCATCCGGCCCCCAGGCCTTATGTTTGACACCACCTCTGGACTAGGGTTTTGGCTTGAGCGTGGGTGCTGAGGAACTGACTCTGCCTTTGATGGGGTCTAGCCTTGACAGGTTGGCCGCTCGATCGTCCCTCTTGTCGTCCAACTGCCAGGCGATGACCGTGATGTTGCCCATGCGCTCGCCATCGGCAGACCTGACACACAGGTAAACACACAGACATGCATGGGGCATTCCTGGTGGGCATTTCATGTACAAAGCTGTCAATACATTTCAAAACAACATTGATCATGCTATATTGGTCAACAGATTAGTCCAGCTCTTTAGTTCAGTGTCACAGTATTTTGCACGTTTTTTTTTGTCTGCTGTGCTGCTCGTGTTGCTCAGCTCAGCTCAGCTCAGCTCACCTGACCATGAGGTGGAGTCTATGATGCTTATCCTGCAGCAGCTCCTTCACAGTGAACATGGCCGACCCCAAGAGATACATCTGAGAGAGAGAGAGAAAGAGAGAGAGAGCGAGAGAGAGAGAGCGAGAGAGAGAGAGAGAGAGATTTTGGTTTAGTTTTTGCCTTGCTGGGTTGTCTTGTTGGGTTTTGAAGTCTATTGGCCTCCAACGTTCTAAAATCACTGATCCCTGTACTGATAAAGGACAAGCTAAACAAAAAGTATACTGTACATAAGTAAAAACACCATGCATAATTTTTTTTCTATTTTCTATTTTTCAAAGGATATCTGCTCCCCCTCCCGACTGCTACACCACTTGTTCATGTGCTCTATGTGTGTAGTGCCACCCACCGTGCCCTGAGAGCGGTCCTTGACGTCGTACACAGACAGCTTGACCTGAGTCTGCTGAGTGACGAGGGAGTCCTGGAAGAAGGCTATGCTGCTCAGGAAGATGGGGTTGCTTGTTCCCTGCAAGAACCACAAAAACATCACATCAGAGCAGAACAGAAGGCTGTTGGTTAGTGAATGTTTTTACTTTTATGCTTCTAATGTCTACTATCTAAACAAAGGGTTTTTTTTACATTGAGCTGGTGACATGTTAGACCCTGTTAACCAAAATGAATAAAAAAAATAACCATTACTGCCAGACTGTAAACCCCTGTCACAACAGTACATGATACAGTGACACAATACATGCAAGCAGATTGGGAGAAGTGATGCACAGTGAAGATCAGTGTTCCATCTATCCTGTGAGAGGCAAGTGACGATGGCGGTTAAATCAAGTGAAGACATTGTGAAGCGACACAGAAAAGTCAAAAGAAGTTCAATCTTCTGCAAATAAGGAGTGAATTTTGCCTGTGGCTATAAAAAAAACGTAGTAGTCTGTTTCAACCGGTTTTATTTACCATTACACCACCATCTGTGTATCCCTCTTTTAGAATAGAATGAGCTATTAGAATGGAATACTGAACTGCTCCACTCAACTCTCTTGGAGGCATCTGTGGCCTAATGGTTACTGAGTTGGCCCCACAATCAGATACATTTGAATGCTGTATCAGTAGGAAGAATGGGTGAAGGTCTCCTGCAAGGCGTGCTTGGTCCACAATGGATGGTGATTCAAATTAAGTTTGTTATAGGCAAAGTGTTCCTGCAGGCACAATGTTAGGCACCAAGAAGCTGACACAAAATAGCCATTACCTATCCACAAGATCACCTGAATGAAATGATCTCGGACTGAGCGTGACGGACAGACAGACAGGCAGACAGACAGGCAGGGAGGCAGGCAGGCAGACAGACAGAAAGACAGGCAGGCAGGCAGGCAGACAGGCAGGGAGGCAGGCAGGCAGACAGACAGACAGACAGACAGACAGACAGACAGGCAGGCAGACAGACAGACAGACAGGCAGGCAGGCAGACAGACAGACAGACAGACAGACAGACAGACAGACAGACAGACAGACAGACAGATCCTGAGCCCCACCCACCTCAATGATCTCTGTCTGGGCGTGTTTGGTCCAGAAGGCCTGGGGAGGGGTGGTGCAGCTCACGGCCACAAAGCTGGTGGGCTTCCTCTCCAGGGCCGGGGGAGCCAGCTCACTGCAGGCTGCACACAGAAACAGGCCGACCCACAGGCAGATATAGGAGATATAGGGGGAGAAATAGACAGGTAGAGGCAGACAGACAGATAGACAGGCTGTCAAGAGTCTGTCAAAAAAACATTGACTTTCATGTTTGACATTGACATTCTTTCCTACATGACTAACTTTCTGCCAGCCTTCCCTCATGCCATGCAGGAACAGACAGACAGACATCTTGAAGAAACACTTGGGATTCTCCCTTCAAATTACTGCTATAATTCTTTTCTTGCTCACATTCTTTGCCACAATGTTAAAATCTGTCTGGTGTTCTGGTAGATTATTCTTTTTTGGAAAACATGACATTCTTGGCAGCATTAACCTTGGAGCAGAGCCTATGTTATAACCTTGTTGTCAACAAACTTGCAATGACCAAGACTTAATCTGTTACTTAAGGCTCTCACTTAATGTCATAGCAAAGTTTGTTATGATGTAATTAATTGTTTTCAGAAAAGAGTGAATAGGCCAGTTGCAACAACAACAACAACAACAACAACAACAACAACAACAACAACAACAAAAATAACAACAGCAACAACACCACTCCAATGGACTAAGTGCGTTTTTCCTATGCTGAATATACATTATAAAGCACACTGTATATATTCCAGCAGGACTATAAGATGTCAGCATTATCAATGACACCCAATCTGGACAAGGGAGGAGTAGTGGGTGCTGTGTTTTTAGATTTGCGAAAGGCCTTTGATACCGTAAACCACTCAGTACTCCTCACAAAGTTAGTTAGCTTTCAATTGTCTCCAAATATACTAAAATGGATTGAATCCTATCTATTTAACCGTTTCCAGTGTGTCAGGGTAAAGGATAAAACATCATCCCTCAGAGCATGCTCTATGGGGATGCCGCAAGGCTCGATTTTGGGGCCTTTACAGTTCAGCGCTTACATCAATGATCTCCCACAAGTATGTGATGGTGTGGGGATATTGATGTATGCTGATGACACAGTGTTGTTCACACATGGTAAAGACCCAGTAGAAGTTGCAAGCACACTGACACAAACACTCACAAAGGTTACCAAGTGGCTGACCAGCTCTTGTCTCACACTTAATACTGATAAAACGGTCACTATGTTTTTTAAAAATAGATATAAACTAAATCCTGTACCAAACGTATATGTAAATGGAATATTTTAGACATATTCGCAATTCTTTAACTATTGATGCTGCTAAGACCTATGTAAATGCCATGATAATGTATCATTTACACTATTGTATGTCAAGCTGGTCTCAGGCTAACAAGACTACCATGAAATCCATCGCATCACTTTACAAACAAGCTCTAAAAGTTTTGGACAGACGTCCATCTCAATTTCACCACTGTGCCATACTGGACAAGTATAAATTGCTCAGTTTTGACAACATAATTTTATATTCAGATGTGCGCCTTGTGCACAAAATCATTCACAACTCCGCTCCACCACCTCTGAAAACCTTCATCCATCCTTGCTCTGAACAAATCAGCAGAACAACTAGATCCACCATCATAGGAAACTGTACCCTCCCAAGCCGGGTAACAGCATTTGCACAATCTGCTTTTTCCTTCAGAGCAACGAAACAATGGAATGCCCTTCCCACCCACCTAAAAAGCATTACAAACTTTTATTCATTCTCACGTGAAGTGAAGAAATGGCTTTCATGTAACCAGTCTTGTGACCACTAATAGTTTTGCACATGCCTGTTCTGACACTTTGCACATTGTAGTCTTTTTTGCATATGACATGTTTTTATTGTGTGTGTGTGTGTGTGTGTGTGTGTGTGTGTGTGTGTGTGTGTGTGTGTGTGTGTGTGTGTGTGTGTGTGTGTGTGTGTGTGTGTGTGTGTGTGTGTGTGTGTGTGTGTGTGTGTGTGTGTGTGTGTGTGTGTGTGTGGCAGGGGTTGTATGCCTGAGTGGCCACTCCCATTTTACTGGATTGTATGTTTTCTTACCTGCCCAGGGACTGCAGATGGAAATTAGCTATTAGCTATAATCTGGTGCAGGTCATCTTTTTACTATGTAACTAATGTACTTTGCACATGGTCCCTGATGAAATAAACCAATAAACTAAACTAAACTAAACTTAACTAATTAAGATTTAACCCACTGGCCTCAAAATGCGCTAATCTTTAAGAATGCCAGAACATGAAAGAATGTGTTTAGGAAAACAAAAATAGAGCACCGTAGCCTACACCATTAATTCGCCAAACCCACACAAGTAAGACGATTATAGAGTAAAATATTCAAACTAAAATGTTGATCCAGGGAGT
Source organism: Engraulis encrasicolus (assembly GCF_034702125.1). Classification (NCBI taxonomy): domain Eukaryota; kingdom Metazoa; phylum Chordata; class Actinopteri; order Clupeiformes; family Engraulidae; genus Engraulis; species Engraulis encrasicolus. Next base: position 31,004,316 of record NC_085869.1, on the reverse strand, counting down.
GGGAGGGTGTCAAATTACAGCTGCTGTAAGAAAAAGGGTAGGACCTCAATCATTGTAGGTCCTTCCTATCACGTATTGCAATATACAGCTGTTTTGCATTTTGTAGGTCTTTGTTAACCATTTGTTGTGTCCTTTGGTAAGCATTACTTTTATTCTATCTCTCATCAGCAAAACTGTATACACTTTCAGTGACGGGCAACCCATACTGAAAAGCTACAATCCTCTGCAACATATTCCAAAAGACCTGGTTTTACCTAATTGGGCACGGAGGTAAGACAAAAGAGCAGCTGACAGTACAAATAGTACAAAAACAATGGTTACCAAATACGTTTTAACTAAGACTTAACAAACACAAAATAAATGTGTATTAGAAAACACTAGCACTTCCAAAAACAAATGTGTGTCTGGTAACATTATGAATATTAGTACAACTGGGCAGCATCCCAATTACAGGAGAAAAAAGCACTAGTGCGGCACAGACACAGCAGGGTACTTGATCTCTGCTCTCTGCTCCAGTGCCCACACTGCTGTAGATTAGCCCGCATTAGGCTTTGGATGCCAACTGACCATCCAGTGCACTCACTCACTCACTCACCCAGACTGAACTCCAACACTGGCTCGTCTGGGTCTTGGCTGTTACCTGCGAATGGACACAACAACACAATGGTGATAAAATGTCAGGTAACATACTGTACCTTCTATTCTCTCCTCTAACACACCAAGTAACACCTGTTTCTATGGTCATCATATAACATGGTTCAAACAGGTCAAATGTCAGACGATTTAGCCAGTATGAATGATTTGTGATAGAAATCATCAACCATCAATCACACACATGTCAGCCAGCTCCCATCATAGGCTTCCATATTATTAATCACACATTACACTATATTATTAATTACACATTATGCGCCACAAAGGTCAAATGTAAAAATATGCGACATCAGAATCCATTTTCTATGGAGCACCCTCACCTGCCAGGGTCAGGCCTATCATCTCTGCAGAGAGGTCAAAGGTGTTGGCACGGTACACCGACCAAGGCCGGTGGCGTGGGCTACTGCCCTCCCTCCTTGCCATCCTGGTCGACACGGACAAGGAGACCCGAGGGAGAGAGGAGGTGATGAGGGGAGAGGGGAGAAGGTGCTGGGAAGGTGGTGGAGGTCAGGAGGAGGAGGAGGAGGTGGAGGTGTGGGAGATCAGACTTCAGAGCTCGAACGTTGGCCTTCACCAAGGGTCAGATTTTCTGTTGGATGAACTATACCAGTGTTCCTAGAGCCTTGATGGAGGAGATACAGAATAACAGAAAAAAACAGACATGAGACCAAATGTGAGAACTTCCTCAAGACACCTGATGGATGAAACAGAACATCAAAGGACGTTTGAGGAACTCCATTTTCTTAACAGTTGTCTGTTGCATTATTCATTCATAAGGCAGCAGACAATTCTTGGGAAAGTTCTGGAAAAGCCTCCCACTTATACACACAGTCTTGTTTACATAATTCAGGTTAAAATTTCATAGGACTAAGGATGAAAAAGCATGTAAAATTCATTACACAGGATAGGCAAACAGCAGGGGAGAGAAACAGGATAGACAATGCTGCATGAATATCCGACTTATCTGGGCAAAGCACTCCACCAATGCTCCTCTACAGCGAGTGCAAAACCACAAACCTGTCTGAAGTGCTTCACAACAGGCATCAAAGGAGAACTTCAGAGAAATTCCTCTTGTTTAAGTAAAACCTCTATAAAAAATTCCAACATTGCCTCTGTTCATATTCATAAGGCTACTGTACTCGCCTAGCATGCAAATAAGGTAGTTTGATGGATATCAACGATATTGACTGGTATGTGGTCATATTTGCAGAGCTTATTTGTTTACCTCATTTGTTTACCATTCTGTGACGCAGCAATACAGAATGAAAATCCAACACCACAAATTGATTCCGCCTATTTTTTTTGCCCCCAAATGATTCTTTCATTCTTTCTCACTCACAAAAACCCATCCTATATTGGCAGCATTTCCATTCATAAGGTACTGTACATAAAGTAGCTTGCGTACCAGCCACTCTCTGGATATCCAGGCCAGTGAGTGACTTGTGATCATGGTTGCGGGACTCATTTGTTTACCTGAATGGAAATAAAAACCAGACAGGCCACACCTTGCATATAAACCTTTTTTTATGACTATTGTTTTTATTAATAAAAAGCTCCAGGCATGGACTCTCTTATTCGATTTGAATTGAGTCTATGATCTGGGCCAGCAGCCTGAAAGTATTTTTTGGAGAAGACTGGTTTTGCGTCACTTCACCTCAATGTAAACTAAACATATCTGACGACAGAAAAACTCATTCACCTCTACTTATATTTTTCATCTCTTGGTGAATTTCGTGACCACATAAAGACCATCCAGATTATTCTGACTACACCATACAGTAGAAATGCAATTTGATGTAGAGCTTTTAAGCAGCACGCTATCCTCTCCTCATATGTATTCATCTCCACACTATTCCTCAGCACTTCTTTATGACTTCGGCCTTCTACCTGTCTAGAGGTGTGAGTGATTGTGTGTGTGTGTGTGTGTGTGTGTGTGTGTGTGTGTGTGTGTGTGTGTGTGTGTGTGTGTGTGTGTGTGTGTGTGTGTGTGTGTGTGTGTGTGTGTGTGTGTGTGTGTGTGTGTGTGTGTGTGTGTGTGTGTGTGTGTGTGTGTGTGTGTGTGTGTGTGTGCCTTAGTGAGATGCTAGTCTCTGACTTTGTGATGTGATTTACGCTGAGCCTTGTTGAGCGTGCCAAAAAAGCAGTCTCCTGGCCTGCACATCACCCTCTGCATGAGCGCAGACACTCATTGCCCATAGGGGACCCAGGATCAAATATTTCCCAACCCTTCCCCACTTCTCTCTCTCTCACCAGTTATCTGTAAAAGCAAAATCCCTAGAGATTTCTTTTTTGAAAAAAAAAGCTATGAACAGTAAGACAATGCAACTTGTATTGTCAACTGTCTACAGTATGTTTCTTACACAAGAAAAACCCATGTTAACGTACTCTGTGAAAATCAGTTAAAAAAAAACAGATTACTGAGGAGGCTGTCAACATCACAGGTGGCAAGAACATGGATTTCTTTTTCATGAGAAAGGATGATGACAAGAACAAAAGAAAAGATTTGAGGTTTATTCATTGCTAGCTGTAGCAATACCATATACAACACCAATGCAGCTAATCAAACACCACAATGCCAATCTCTCTCTCTCTCTCTCTCACTCTGCAATCTATTTGAATATATATGTGGTAAATCCATTTTCTAAGGGAGTTTGCTGCGAAAGTTTAAAAGCTGTTGTGTTTAACACCATGGGGTGAGGGAGGATGAGCGGAGAGGAGATGAGATGTGTGTCTGATAATGATAATGACACATATGAGCTGCAGGGCCTCGTGGGTAATGAGATGAAGAGAGGGAGCGGAAACCGATGCAATGCTTCCTAAAAAATGTTGGCATAATGGCCTTCATAGCACATTAACAGTACCAGCACCAGCTGTCTTTCTGAATCTTTCTGTATCGTTCTCTGCCTCTCTCTCTCTCTCTCTCTCTCTCTCTCTCTCTCTCTCTCTCTGAGACTATGCTTTTTTTCTCTCTCTCTCTCCCCAACTATTTTCCGCTCTATCTCTCGGTCACTCCCATCACCACACACACACACACACACACACACACACACACACACACACACACACACACACACACACACACACACACACACACACACACACACACACACACACACACACACACACACACACACACACACACACACACACACACACACACACACACACAATAATATCAGCAAGCATATTCTTCTGGCCAAACCCAACAAGGAGACATCTGCTCTGCCCAGTATGCAAACACATTCGGGATTACCAATGAATCAAAGCAGCCTTATCTTTCCCTCTCACGGCTAAAAACATTAGCAACATGACTGGAAACACTTAGACTTGTTATATTGCTGCAATGTGCTTCTGTATGGACCCTCTAAGTCTTACAGGGTCCATACAGAAGCACATTGCAGCAATATAACAGTTACTGTATTATTACACCTCTACTCTGCTCTTCTCTACTCTCTCTACTCTACTCTACTCTACTCTATTCTACTCTATTCTACTCTATTCTACTCTACTCTACTCTCCTCTACTTATCAGTCGTGAGACGTGCATGATATTAACCTGGTAATTCCCCTCTTCATTTTCAAAACAAGCTAAACACAAATCAGCAAAGGTTAGGCCACAAATGTTACAGTTTTTCTTGATCGCTTTAACACAATTTTTTAAACTGACTCACACAAAGTCGTCATGATCACTATTTCAGCAAAGCAAAAGACACGTTGTGCATATGTGTGAACACATTCTTGTTCACTTGACATATTTTCCATTCATATAACACAGTTTTTGCTAAACAGTTAACGCATGTGCCATTTAAGTAGTGCACATTTCATTGTTTAAGCTCTGATAACCATACAGAAAAATCTACTCCTGACTTTTAGAAACTACCGTCAGTTGTGTGAACACACCAGAGCAACTATTTGACACTCCTTCTCAAAAATCTTAATTTAGCAATCAGTCTTTATACACAGTGTCTTCTTGTTTGTTCTTGGCATGGAGTTCTTTTGCCAATTTGTTGTAAATGCATTCTCATACTGCAACATCAGATTTTACTTTACACATATTTTCTGTAATACCGTTATCAGCCATTAGTACATTTTTGATTACAGTTGTAAAAGGGCAGTTAGGGCAGTCATGGGTGAGCGGTTAGGGCGTCAGACTTGCATCCCAGAGATTGCCGGTTCGACTCCCGACCCGCCAGGTTGGTGGGGGGAGTAATCAACCAGTGCTCTCCCCCATCCTCCTCCATGACTGAGGTACCCTGAGCATGGTACCGTCCCACCGCACTGCTCCCCATGGGGCGCCACTGAGGGCTGCCCCCTTGCACGGGTGAGGCATAAATGCAATTTTGTTGTGTGCAGTGTGCAGTGTTCACTTGTGTGCTGTGGAGTGCTGTGTCACAATGACAATGGGAGTTGGAGTTTCCCAATGGGCTTTCACTTTTTCACTTTAAAAAAAGGAAAACAAACAAACAAACAAAAACAAAACAAAAACTACATCAAAGCATTCTGATTTTCAATTCTTTGCAATAAGACATTATTGTTACACGGACCCACTACTTAGCCTACTGACAATTTTACATAAGAAAAGACACACAACTCAAATCTTTATGCAAAGCATTTACTGGGCCTGCTATCTCTCAGTCAGTAGATCCTGATCAAGCAGAGTCAGTGAATAAGTAAAAGAAACAACAATGGAACTGGCTTGAAAGTTATGTAATTGACAACAGTGTTAAATAACGGCAAATTGTGTCAACATGATAGCCATGTTTTGGATTTTTACGACCATTGTGTAATGACTGACTGGGAGTGTTCATACACTGCTATGCATTGTGTATTGGACTGAAGACAGAGTTTGCTTTTATTGCATATGTTAAATATTTTGGAAACGTAGTAGCCTTTTGCAAACAAAGATGTTGTGTTTGGAGAATCGGTTTAACTGGTTAGCCCGTTGCGTGAACTGGTATGAAAATGTGCTTTTTGGAGTGACAACTGTGTCAAAGCAATCAAGAAAAACTGTAATACAACCTTGCCATGGTGTATTTACGTACAGTACATCTGAAAAATCTTATAGGTTCCCCCATCACTTATTTTTAACAATGATGTGCATTGTACCGAATGTACTGAATGCGCCTAAATGTTCACTGTGTTTACTTCTCACTTAATTTTAGAATACGTAGTCTTTGCCTCCGTGGCATTGCTTTAGCATACAGCTCTGGGGTGAATTTCTCAAAACCAAAGTTGCTTACTACATTAGCTACTTTGTTGTTTTCAATGCATTTTCCCATTGGCAACTACCGAGGTCGCTAACAGGCTAACAACTTCTCTTTTGAGAAACTCACCCCTGTGTTGTTGTGGTCACGGACAGATTATGATTCCATGGGCCCCTGGGCCAGACCACAAGAAAGCCCCCCCTCAATGGGTTCTGCTAGTTTACAAAAAACATTCAGGGCTTTATGCCAGGTGTGAGAGTCCATGTTGTCGGTGGTTTGGGGGGTTGTCCCTAGAGAGAATTTGATAATACCGGTATGTACACATACATACACAGTTGTGAAAAGTGTGTTTTTTAACCTTTAAGAGGGTGGGTTTTTGAACATTCTATAAAAAGAATGTGTTCTATAACAATGCAAGATTCTAAAATTCCAAATTGTAATGAATGACGCCCAGAATTCTATAGAACTTTCACTGCCCGAACATTCCCGTCACACCGGTGTGACGGTACACTCTTAAAGGTTTTAATGCAATATGAGAATGCAAACAACAGAGACAAGAGCTTCAGGGCTCCCTTGACTCTTGGGCCCATGGGCCTGTGCCCAGTATGCCCGTGCAGTAATCCATCCCTGGTTGTGATGTTAAGTGGATATGATGCCTGTGACCTCCAAGAGTTCCATGGGGCATTATACCCATGCAGCCCAGTCTGACACTCGCAAACTGTGACGACCAATGACTCATCATCCTGTCTTTCCTTCATTCAAGATTCCTCTCTCTAAAATAAACATTCCAGCTGCAACCTTCTATACTCACAGTGACATCAGGATGTAATTGTGTTACACTGCTTGTAAGACACAAGATATTATTTTTTAACAAAATAAGTTATTTTTGCAAGTACCAAGACGGCATTACAAAAAACTTTTCAAAAGCCGGAACTGAATCAATGAAATAAAAGGCCCCGTGACATTTAAAATGTTTTCATATACCGGTAACTAGAACTAATGCTGTGTTACTATATAGATATAGAAAGAATCAAAGCCTTCTTCCACTCAATTGATTTTGTTAGGGTTCTCCACTGCAAAGGACAAAATATGCACGCTCTCTCTTACAGACAGGCATAGATACTGTGCCGCATGCGTTCTCCTAAGATTTCAACTGCACTAGGCTAGAGCTGCAGCTCTTCCATTCTATTCTTTTCTCTGGCATCCACTGCAGTGCATGTAGACAAATATGATGTAGGGGCAGCATACTGTAGATGTTCTGCTAACAGTCATGAGTCTGCCTTCAAGTGTACAACTCATACTTCAGACTGCGCCCATTTTAATTTGTGTGTGTGTGTGTGTGTGTGTGTGTGTGTGTGTGTGTGTGTGTGTGTGTGTGTGTGTGTGTGTGTGTGTGTGTGTGTGTGTGTGTGTGTGTGTGTGTGTGTGCGTGCGTGTGTGCATGTGTGTGTGTCTGAGTGTGTCTGCATGCGTGCGTGCAATCAAAAATTCCCATGGTTTTGTGTCAAACTAACCTTTTTCAAGTGCTTGGTGTGACATGACATGACTGCTTTACAGTAACTGATCTGCCTGGGTTGAATTAGTACTCACTACGATTAGCTGATTCAGCGCTTGAGGGATCAAATTTGAGACAAGGTCTTTACTTTCTATATCTAATGTACAAGAAATGAAACCAGTAATATGTGCAGTCTACAAGCAGAAGGGATAAAGCTAATAATAGCAATAGCCTAAGTTATCACATACGGCGAAGGAGCACAAAACACAAGGTTATTAACACAAAGGCAAGTTCTCTTGTTCTCTGTTGTGCATGCTATCACTGCCAGAATAGCACCCACGGTGCAGAGAAAGCGTAGGTGACTGGTCTCTAGTACTCCTCCAGAAAAAGAAAAATGGAAATAGATGTGTACATGTGTAAACATGGCTTCTGACAGCTTTTGCCGAGGCCCAGGACAAAGTCATCTGAAAGCCCCCCCACCCCCAGCCAAACGACGTAATGTGGACCTAATTCTGGGTGCCCTCTCTCCCTTGGCCCTGGACAACAGACCCCTTTGTCAGCTCCCCTGCGTGCAAGGCCTGAGGAGCTCGCAGAATAAGCAACTGTCTGATGTGGCTACCATGACACACAGCAACACCTGCACCTGAACCACTTACTGTTGCATCTGCCCTCCGTTTTTATACAATAACAAGTCATCATCACATACGTGAAACCGAACACAAGGTTACTGTTGCCAAGATAAGTTATACAAATAGAGTGGTTCTCAATGGGATCTCTACACCCCCCCCCCCCCCCACACACACACACACACACACACACACACCAGCCCTGACTGCTGTGTCTACCATGCCACACAGAAACGCCTGCACTTGAACCACTGACTGTTGCATCTGCCCTCAGGCTTTTATACAAGTCAAGTAACAGGTAAAGCAGAACACAAGGTTGCTGTTGCCAAGACAAGTTATATGAATAGAGCAAGTGTAGACTCCAGATCCTCTACAGAAAAAGAAATGCCAGGGCTTCACAGAACAAGCCATTGACAGCCATGTCTACCCTGAAACACAAAAATGCCTACATGTACATTTAAAAGCCACTGACTGATGTGTTTTTTGCCCTGCCCTGCTGCTACGCTTAACGCCTACATTTCCTGTAGCTAGTTGTAGCAGCGCTGTGGCTTCCTTGAACACAGCAGGCTCTACATTGACACCTGCTGCCAGTCAAGGTGGCCCGCAGAGGGGGATGCTGATCTACCACCAGTCAGCAACTCATATATAAATCACTAGCCTCATTACACCAAGAAAAAAAACCTTACACCTTTAAAGAGAAATTTCTAATTATGCTCTTATTTTTTTGCACTCTCACAAACATGAAACACAGAGTCAGAGGTTTAAACCCTTCAAAGTTCAATGTTTCGCATTTTACTAGGTGATAATCCTGACCTTTGAGCTGCCTGTTCATTAGCTAGTCGGATGCTGAAAGCAAATACATGCAAACAAACAAACAAACAAACAAACAAATCAAAAACAGATCATGGAAGTCTTCAAGCTGCAACCTTTGACAGGCTCCATAGAAAAGCTGAGCAGGCATTATCAAACACGATGATAACTGTGAAGTGTCAGCTCGCCAAACATGCACACATGAGCATTTACACACCAAACACGTGTGTGTGTGTGTGTGTGTGTGTGTGTGTGTGTGTGTGTGTGTGTGTGTGTGTGTGTGTGTGTGTGTGTGTGTGTGTGTGTGTGTGTGTGTGTGTGTGTGTGTGTGTGCGTGAGTGCGTAAGGGAGGGGGAATCAGACACATGTGCACCAAGAGCAGGGCAATTTGTTGAACAGGACTCATGGATGGTGAGAACATAACGTGTGTGTGTGTGTGTGTGTGTGTGTGTGTGTGTGTGTGTGTGTGTGTGTGTGTGTGTGTGTGTGTGTGTGTGTGTGTGTGTGTGTGTGTGTGTGTGTGTGCACGCGCGCTGATGCGTGTGTGTGTGTGTGTGTGTGTGTGTGTGTGTGTGTGTGTGTGCTGGTGTGTGTGCTGGTGTGTGTGTGTGTGTGTGTGTGTGTGTGTGTGTGTGTGTGTGTGTGTGTGTGTGTGTGTGTGTGTGTGTGTTTGCTTGTGCCTGTGCATTCATGCGTTAGTGTGCTTCTGCCTGAGAGGCTATTTATACACGTGGAGCTCTTCCAATGTATCTTCACATAACATGCAGGTCTCTAACCTAAAATGGTACTGACCTGGGTACTGTAGCTTCTGTATCTACTGTATCTTCACTCCACACTTTTATCTTCTGGTCTTCTACACTTCTACACTCTATCTAGAACCCCAACGAGTTGTCAAAACACAATAATGGAGTGTCCAAACACCACTATTTTTATGTCATAAATGATTCCCCCTGCCTCCACACACACCCATTCAAATCAGGGCTCTGCTACTGTACAAATTTGTGTTGCATGTGATGTCCATGACTTGTACTTCTGTAATGCACATTAAGTATCACTGTGTATCAGGTATACTGTGCATGAGGTGGAAATGACATGGATCTTTGACATCATCTGGCTTGACTAGTGCAGAAAACTTTAGGAAATGATACTGCGACATGACCAGAAGAAACTCCACTTCTGAACCTACTAAGGCTGTGCAATATATCGTATTTGTATCGCAATAACGATATTTCAGTGTATCGATACCAAATTTCATAATATCGTTATAAACGGTATTTTGGTCAGTTGCCTCTGCTGCCAAAAGAGACAGCAACAGAGCCCTAGAACCTACCGGAACCATCTCAGCTCTGTTGGGATTTGAAATGGCATTTAAGTGTACTGGTCTGAGGGCTGGCTGTGACAAGACTGACACCATCTACCATCCAGAGGTGTCAAAATTAAATGAAAAGCAAAAGTAAACGTAAAAAAAAGAAACTCAGCTTCCTTCCAACGCAGGTAACTTAAGTAGAGTAAAAGGTAGACCTGTGTACTTGTCTTGCGACCAACTGAATCCGCTCTGGCTGGATCAAGTTTGCTGTGGTTTCTTGTTAGGTTTTCAGTGTTTTTCAGTAACAACACAGTTTATCTACCTCATTTGCGTAACAGATATGTAATATCATGTGCTAGAGTTGTAATTACACCATGAATTTACTTTTACTTTTGACACCTCTGACTCTGATGAAGGCCTAGTGCGGAAAGGTCATCCCACCAAAAAATAAAGTGGTGAATCGTAAAGAAGCAGTGTCACGCTCTTCCAGCTGACAACTGATGACTTTTGACACCTCCGCCAGCATCCAGCAAATGACTAGAACAGAATGGAACAGAACAGAACGGAACTCCCAGTCAGAGTGATAAGCACACTGCACACAGCATCTCACGCCTCATTTGCCAGCTTTCAAATCAAGCCTCAATTAGGAGAAGGGAGAGACAGCATCCATAGTAGCCATCCGTTCTGTGCGGGGATGATTCATTGTCTGTGGAAAAGGGGATTCTCCACGCTTTGGCTTTCATCTCAAATTGGGGGGGGAGAAGATTATTGCAGCGGCTGTGTCACAATAAAGACTGCTCTTTTCTGACTGGGAGATGCCATTGAGACAAGACACCATGTGGCTTATGGCACCATGTGACAGTGACAATCTGCACTACATGCACCACTACCGATCTCCGGAGATTACTGTGATCTAAATGAGCGCTCTTGTGCACGAAAAGAAACATCTTTTCCATCAGCAAGACAAGCAGTGTTCTTCTCTATCCATGCTTCCATCTAATGTGCCAGTTGGACTTGAGACACCAATGTCAAGTGAAAATCAAGTCAAAGTGTACTTTATTGTCAGTTCTCTATATGTAACAAGATTGTAAAACAGAAGTCATGAAAATATTTGCTGGGGGATATACATGTTTTAAACCGATTTTGTCATGATTCCTATTCCATGAGGCACGTAAACAAAAAAAAACCAGTCTAAACGTAACTACGGTATTTCAATTCATGAGTTGTCATGCTAAATCGTGATGCAGGGTTGCGTCCATACTTTTACAAGTGTACAACAGACAGAATTCCAGGTCCAGACGTACAACACTGTACACGTCCAGCCTCTTGCACTGCAGGTGAACTCTCCCTCTGCACCGTACTGTACCTCACTGACTGCACACGTGCCATCTGTCAGACTGCACGGTGCCCTACCCACCTACACTACGCTGTCCTGTCCTGTGCTGTGCTGTGAGTGCTGAGGCTTGTGGGTGAGGTGTGGGGATGTAGTACAGGATAAACAAACAAAACACAAGAAGACTGTTCTGTTAACACTGTCAAGTACACTGTCAAGTAAACACTGTTCTGTTTTAAACCGTCTTGTGTCACACTGTGAATCCACCTGCCATCATAATTCACATATACAATATACATGCCCTGTTGAATTATTGTCGGGTGAGTTGTGATATTAGAGGGGCTAAAGTGACCCTCTGGTTTTACCTCTGCACTTCCAACTTTACTTTACATTACATTACGCTTAGCGGACACTTTTATCCAAAGTGACTATTTAGCTACGGTATTGGATAACTCCCTGGGACAATGTAAAGTTTGGTGCCTAGCTCAGCGGCACTTCAGCCATGGATGATAAGGGATTCCACTCTTCCCAATTTAGTTCCTTATAACCATAAGGCTAAGACTGCCTTTAAGATCACACCCTTGGGAAAGCTATACTCTTGTAACGGGTGCTAGCACAGTTCAGTGTAGAGCGTTTGTCAACTTCCCTCGCGAAGCCTCACACAGTATCCGTAGCACTGAGCGGTCTGGACCTTTGGTATCGTGCTGTGCCTCCCATGCCTGCAGTGGAGCGTTGACTGGTAGGTTCGAGCCCCAAGTGGCAAACTAGCGCAGATGACAAATATATATTATATTTGACATATAAACCTTTACATAAATCTTAACAAAAATGTTTCTTCTCATCTAAGACTAATATGAAACATAATGTACCACATCTTCTTTCATTGACATTTGTTTTTTATAGGAAAATAACAGTTTTGTAGGTTTTTAACCAATGTTACGAAAAAACAAGGCGTCACGTCTCCCACCCACATGCAAAATGCCCTGGAACCCCTGAATACCTTGGTTCATTCAGGGCCACCATCCTATACTCTTAGCCACAGTTTGGCCACTCCATGTAGAAAGTTCTGCCTCCGCCACTGCAGTGTAACATGATGTGAGAAGGGGATTTACTGTTGCTGATGGTTCTCCGTCCTGGTGCTAAAGCTGCAGCTGTGTGGCTAGCAAGAGAGGGCTAAAGCCTGCTGTGGACACCCTGAGCTGAGGGGTACTGTAGCCTACCACACCATCAGCCTGTCTGACCCAGTTACACCAGCAATGCTGTCTCAGAAATGCCTGCACCACTGCAGTTTCTCTCTCTCTCTCTCTCTCTCTCTCTCTCTCTCTCTCTCTCTCTCTCTCTCTCTCTCTCTCTCACACAAACACCCTGTGACTTAGTGTCACTCTCTCCATCCCTTTTCTCCCTCTCTCCACCTTTCTCTTTACACACACACACACACACACACACACACACACACACACACACACACACACACACACACACACACACACACACACACACACACACACACACACCTCCCACACTGATGTTGCTGTTGTCTTCTCACTTCTTCTGCATGGTTCATCACTGGGCTATTTCATTTCTTTCAAGGACAGTTTCAGTGTTTGTTGGCAAAATCTGTTGGATGTCCACATCAACATGCTACTTTTGAGGTTGTAAACATCAAATACTATTGCTAGATACATTTTAGCAGCAGCACCCATTAGACCTCTCTCTCTCTCTCTCTCTCTCTCTCTCTCTCTCTCTCTCTCTCTCTCTCTCTCTCTCACACACACACACACACACACACACACACACACACACACACACACACACACACACACACACACACACACACACACACACACACACACACACACACACACACACACACACACTATATCCCATCACCATGAAAGACACAGTTCTGAGTTCTGATGTTCTTTCACGGTCCAAGAGGATTCCTCCCATTGTAAGGCTAACACCATAGGCCTATTGGACACTAAATCTCGAATAATGCCAATGGTGTAATATATATAAATTTAAGTGACACACTACACAAAGCCTGTAAGGTGCTGGCAGTCATCATTTAAACGACAACTCATCAGCAAGGTGCGTTATGTTTACGCATCGCAATTCTATTGCTCATTCACGACACCCTGTCTAGCCTATTATGAAGTCCGTTGGCTGGTAAAAGCTGTTCCGTTAGACCTTATAATAATCCCAGCATCGCGCAGTAAACACATCCGACACGCAGGCGACACCCGACCTGCCAAAAAGGACTCGCAACAGAATCTTCAATTTTACTTTCGTCAGTGATGTCAGTGTGTACACCAAGACTAACATTAGCCTAGTAGGTGGCTGGGAGAGTTGGCTACCGCCTGTGTTTATAGCGATGACCAAAGGCGTTACTAAAACAGTCTTATCCACCCATTTCTGTGGCCGCTTGTTTACAGCCTATTCATCCTATCAAGAACCCTTACGGATAATATGCTCTGATGAGAGTTAAAAGAATGGTTGCCCACTTACCACAACAGATCCACGATGACAAAAAGCATTGCCGGTCATTAATAAAAATCGTTTCATTTATTTATTATGGGTGCGCACGATTGTGCGGAGCATCCACTCACTCGCCCTACGATTCCGTCACATATTTTGACGTAAGACTTCTGCCACAAGAACCGCCCCTTTGTTTCGACACGTTCTCGTAGCCTATGTCAGCCAATGATAGAGATTTTTATACACCACTCTCTGGCCTAGGCTATATCAAAACAAGAAATGAGGAAAAAATGGATGCGCGTAATGGGACCCGCCCAATAATAATAATAATAATAATAATAATAATAATAATAATAATAATAATAATAATGATAATAGTAATAAACATTGTTTCATTTATTACAGCATAAACATTTCTTGTAGGCCTAGTTATCACAGGTGCCAGACAATAGACCCTGTAACACAAACTCATATGTAGCCTATTTCATTAATGGAGATATACACGTAGTCTACTAACTGGAACCAAACCAAACAACCAGCATTTCATAAACTGACCTTTCAGACAAAGTCCATGGATGTCGATTCAAATTGCCAAGCTATGTCTGTTGTCATCATCATCATCATCATCATCATCATCATCATCATCATCATCATCATCATCATCATCATCATCATCATCACAAGAGACTCAGGTGAAATGTGCATGACAAAGTGGGTGTTAAGAGTGGGAACATTGCAGTCACATGTAGATGAAATAATATAGAACTTAATTTAAATTTTGCATTTTATCTCATTTTATTTTTTATCTTTTTATCTTTTATCTTTGTTTTGTGAAAGACTGAGATTTGGGGGGAAATGCTGCCTATCAATTAGGTCAATAAGGTCAATCAACTAACGATTAATGAATGAATCGACAATTTGCATACCTGTTTTCTTATCTGCTTGTGTCCACCACAATCCCTGGCCCCATCATGTGTGTTTGGAAAGGTGTGAGGAGTGTTCCTCTGTGTGAGTCTCTGTGGATGTGTGTGCGCACCAGGATGTGTGTGTGTGTGTGTGTGCGTAGCAGACAGACACATGCATGCACACACGGACGCACGCATGCACAAACGCACACACGCACGCACACACACACACGGCGCTCACACAGGTTGAGAGTCAGACAGATGACCAGCTAGACAGACAGAATAATAAATTGAATAGTTGCTTATGACCAGTGAGACCACCCCCTCCCCCCTCACACCCCACATACACACACAAAAGACATGCAATTCACATGTCTGTACACAAACTCAGAATAGAAACATGTCTCAATAACAAAATAATGCAACAGTTGCATTTAATGTAATAGTACATTGATGATTGAAAAAGTTGAGGTAAGGACAGGCAGCAATGCTTTTTGCTGGTATCTATGGCTTTATGGCACCACCTGCTGGTTTGAAATAACATTACAGGTTTGATGCCTTGCTCAAGGAAGTAGGCCTAGTAGATTCGAGCCTAACCTAATCTAACCTAACCTAACCTAACCTAGCCAACCTTTTTAAGTGGCACTGTGCCCAGGGTCACCAACTGTTTTTGACCAGTGAGGGGGCACCATACGATACGAACACAACAACACACTTACTAACCCTCTATTGTTCATAAAGGGGGTGTTTGTGTAGTGCCCAGGTACCCATCGGCTCAGGGCCGGCCTGAGGCATAAGTAAACTGTGCGATGGCTTAGGGGCCCCACGCAGCCAAGCCCCTGAAATTTCCAAGAAGTGCAGTGCATGATGGGTACACGATCTACAGACAGCCTACCTTCTTAGCTCCTACCCCTCACTCCTGCAATGTAGGCCTAAATGAAGCTTAAGCATTTGATGCTGAGTAGCCTAGGTGGTGGTATGGGGGGGGGGGCGGATGAAATTTTGCTTAGGGCTCCATAAAGGCTTGGGCCGGCCCTGCATCGGCTTAGTATGGTCTTGTGTGACGGAGGTCATCTTGCACCTGTTCACCCCCCTCGGGGATCGAACGTGCGACCTCGTCAACTACAACGGTTCGGCAATGGGAGACACAGTACGATACCGCTGGGCCAAGAGACTAGTCTCTCGGCCCAAGGGCACGAGACTGTATGAAGCTATCGGAGGGAGGTTTTACCAACGTTCCACGCTAACACTGTGCTAGTTAGCCTCCGTTACACTTGCAGATAATCAATATGCCTTCTTCGGTCCCTTCCTCCAACCACTGGCCTTTGTGCTTTGCATGATTTCATTGAGAACTGAGAGGACGAAATTCACCATATTTGTGATAGGCCTACTTTTCCGATACGTTTACACACCAACCTACCCACACTCCAAGCGAACAACTGGTCTCTCCAACGACTGGAATCCATCACCACATCTTCTACCTTCCCTCCTCTAGAGGACACAAGAGAGCCATATGATCAAAAACCCTGTGTACTGCACTGAGCAAATTCCTCTATTATATTCCCATTTGCTGGGATAACAGAGTTTTTGGCTCAATCGGAGACTATTCAATATAGGGCCTAGGTGTTTTATGAAGACAGCATTATAAAGAAGTATGTAGCCTAATTCTCAGGCAATTCAATAAAATGCTAGGATATGGTTTGTTGCTGCTTTTTGTCACCTGTAATATAAAAAGCATGATAGGACGAATTCCTGTAGGCCTATCTCAGAGACAATGTTGTTAGTTGCCAAAGTAGCCTGAACAATAACATGCTCATGCTTCATTAAGGTTGGTCTGACATGGTCAAACTGTAAAATGTTTCTGCCTCTTACATTGGTTCGCAATCTTTTGGGCTGATGGAAATTCTATATTCAGTTTGTAAATTACAAGCACAAACTGCATATGCTTATTACATTTTCACTACTGTGATGGAAACGTGTTTTAATAGCCTATGGCAGCTGCTAATAAAACAAATAATAATTGTAATAATAATTTATAATGAAATAAATAAAATTAAACAATATGATTCTTAAAACATTTAGCCTGCTCGATTGCACTTCTAGATCAACAATGCAAGCTTACTTTGCACTCATGTTCCATGAACAGCGATAAAGAAAGAAACCGTAGAGTGATACTAGAAGATGAAACAGCCGCACCTTTCCACCAATCAGCAACAAGCATTCTGCATCGAAACGGGCGTGCACGCAGGTGGGACTTGGTGAAGGTAACTTCAGAAGTTTGGGAGCGAGGGTAATTAAACCTGACCGCAGCGACACACGGTGTATCAGGCTGTGATGCACTTCTGATTTTAGTGATGTGGAGGCCATTTAACAGTGGCATTCTCCGTTTCTGATTCATCGGTATGCTGGGGAATTAACTTTTGAGGACCGTTTTACGCTGGAAGTTTTAATATCTTCATTGGAGGAAAGGGAAGAAGAGAATCTCAACGTGTCTGTCTGAGCGACCTTCCGCCGACGCTTTAGGATGGGAGGCCATTGGAAATGTTATGTGCTGATTCTACCAGCCCTGGCAATTGTGTTATTCTGGACTTCTGGAGCCAAAGGAGAGATACCACCGAGGCCTGTTATTACCGTGCCCCCATCTCCCCCCATTCATCAACCCGATGGCGTGCCTCAGCCTATGCCTGACGATCCGAAAACCATGCTACCCGTGTTCACTATGGATTACCCTCGCATACAGATACCCTTTGAAATAACTCTGTGGGTGCTGTTGGCATCTTTTGCTAAAATTGGTAAGTTAACCTGTTATTTAAGATTCACTGACAGATAGACAGTTGCCTAAGTTGTCAGGTGTCTGCTTGCCAGGTGTCACTCACTCACCTGTGTGTAGTGTGTAGAAGGTTATCACCTACATTTTATCTGAGCAAGGACGGATTATTGCACAGGCCTACCAGGCCCAGGCCTAGGGGCCCAAGAGCTAAGGGGCCCCTGAAGTCCAAGTCTCTGCGCAACAAAAACACTTAATTATTTGTCCACATTTATGTCTTCAGGAGTTGTTTAAATTGCACTTTTAATGTATGTTCAAATGTTCTCGGGGAGGAAAACCCCCAAACCCCAACAACAAAGGCCCTGTAACATCACGCTACCCCCCCAAAAAAACCCAACAACTTTTGTTGTCTGGCCTAGAGGCCCATGAAGACAATTTCTCTCCCTGCATCTGAGGCCTGTGTAAATGCCATCTCTGACGTTTGATGTTTTTTTGGTGTTGATGTTAGAGTTCCTTCTATGATGGTATGACATAAGCAGTTTTCAGTGGCTTGTCATTGCACTCCTTTTCCTTAGGCCCTAGTTATTATTATCAATGTGACAGAATCCATGCACAAAGGTGCCCTTCTGCCATGATTCATGACTTGTTCATATTCATCCCCACCCCCAAACATACACACACCACCCAAAACATCATTCCATGTGCACCACAAGATGATTATGTCCATGCTAATTCATTTTCACACAGGCTACTCTTGCTTCATTAGGCTTCCATGTGTATGACAGGGTCACCATGTGGGCGCAGGCATACTACCATGTCAACTCATCACAGGCCTAAATGTGATTTCCAAGAAGGATTGACTTGCATAGGCTATACAGTACTACCATGTTAATCCATGCTCATGTATGTTATTCCCCAATTAGGTTTCCATGTGCACCACAAGATCCTCCTAAATGTGAATTCACCCACATACTCTCCCCTTCACCCCCATCCTTCACTAGCTTTCCATTTGTATCACAAGATCAGTGAATCGGTGCCATAATACTGTTCTAATTCATGGTCATAATACCTTTTGAAATCATCTTGGTGCCGTGCCATACTACCATACTAATTCATGTTCATATACCTTTCCTCTCTCCACTAGATTTCCATGTGTACCATAAGATCACCACCTGGGTACCATACTACCATTCATGTCCGTATATTCTCCTCCCCATGTATGTCCTTATACACCCTGGCTTGTTCCTCCCCTAGGTTTCCATGTGTACCACAAGATCACCATCTGGGTGCCCGAGTCGTGCCTGCTGATCACGGTCATAATATCTCTCCTCTCCTCTCCTCTCCTCTCCTCTCCTCTCCTCTCCTCTCCTCTCCTCTCCTCTCCTCTCTCCTCTCCTCTCCTCTCCTCTCCTCTCCTCTCCTCTCCTCTCCTCTCCTCTCCTCTCCTCTCCTCTCCTCTCCTCTCCTCTGTCCACTAGGTTTCAACATGTACTACAAGATCATCATCTGGGTCCTTTACTACCTTTCATTTATATTCTCTTCCCATCTATTTATTAACATCTTTATATACCCTGTTCCTCCATTAGGTTTCCACGTGTACCACAAGATCACTATCTGGGTTCCCGAGTCGTGCCTGTTGATCACGGTTGGCCTGATCGTGGGCGCCATCATGCACTCGGTGCACGAGGAGCCTCCGGCTGTGCTGACCAGCAACGTCTTCTTCCTCTACATGCTGCCGCCCATCGTGCTGGACTCGGGCTACTTCATGCCCACGCGCGCCTTCTTCGAGAATGTGGGCACGGTGCTGTGGTTTGCCATCGTGGGCACGCTCTGGAACTCCATCGGCATTGGCATCTCGCTCTTCGCCATCTGCCAGATCCCTGTGTTCGACGTGCAGGACATCAACCTGCAGGAGAACCTGCTCTTCGCCTCCATCATCTCGGCCGTGGACCCGGTGGCTGTGCTGACGGTGTTCGAGGACGTCAACGTGAACGAGCAGCTCTACATCGTGGTGTTCGGGGAGTGCCTGTTCAATGATGCCGTCACTGTGGTGAGTGGTAGGGGGAGTGTAGTTGGGATAGGAAAAGTGTGTGTGTGTGTGTGTGTGTGTGTGTGTGTGTGTGTGTGTGTGTGTGTGTGTGTGTGTGTGTGTGTGTGTGTGTGTGTGTGTGTGTGTGTGAGAGAGAGAGATGAGAATGGGAGTACTTAAAATGTTAAATATTGCTGAAGATGAATGCTGATTTGTATGGGATCCCCATCTCACCTGAAAGTCACCACTTCATTCTGACCACTGGAGAGAGTGAGAATTCTGTTATTTTGAGGGGTGAGAGAGTGTGTGCATATGCATGCGTGACTGTGAAAGAGGGCAACTGAAATGTATCATTTGTATCACCACTTTTTGAGCACAGGAGAGAGAAAATGAGAAGTAGAAATGGCCATATCGGTTGGTCATGGGAATGCCATGACTTCTCCAGTCATTGCCAGTGTGTTGGTGTCACCGTGTAGAAGGCTGAATTCTTTTATTGGATTGTATATAATGTGATGGGACATTTGGAGGCAGGCTTGCATGTCTTTTGATGGAGATATTCTGAAGCCATCAGGGTTACATGTCTGAAGAATCTCAATCATTCAGGTCATAGAAATCAAGAGAGGTAAATTGTAAACAAGTGGAATTCTTGTCAGCGCTTTAGCCCTTTTCAAAAGGTGCTATCTGCAGTTCTGGCTTAATAGTAGAACCAAAGTGAAAGATGAGTGTGGGAAATTAATAGGATGAAAAGTGAAACATCTGCACCGTCTTGAGTTTAGTGAGTGAAGCAATCTTTTACATTACATCACTTTGCAACACATTACATTGTAGCAGATGCTTTTATATAAAGCAACTAATAGTCTAAAGCACTTTTTGCACGGGACTAAGTTTACCTCTTATTATTACCTCACCCCAGGTCACCTCATAAAACAAATCCCGTCTGAATACGGCTTCACACTAACAACTGAAAATCGACTGGTAATTTAACCAAATTCCCCGGGAGAAAACAGTTAGTCATCATCAGATAAATAACCAACCCCCAAATGACAAACAATCAATTTGAGGGAGAGCAAGTCATGTTTAGCAAAAACACTGAGGCTTGTTGCTACATGTTTTCCAGGACTCTTTATCTTGTGTGGCATTTACCTGCTCTGTTTTCCCAACACCACTGACACCGAGTAAATGTCCCTTTAGTCTATTTGTCTATGATATCAAGTATGGCATTAGCCTTTGGCACCTCTGGGATCTAGGTTTTTATTAGCCAGCAATACAGGAAATCTATCCACGCTGATCACAGCCCCCTTTGCCGGTCTTGGGCACATGTATTTTCTTGAGTTGCAGATAAAAGTGCTGCTATACCTCACAGTTTATTATTTCAGTCTGTGTCCAAAAGTGACTTACTTATTTTGCTTTAGATCAGCTAGTTTAGTGAATCGGCTGATGCAGTGCAAATGCAGCATGTGGGAGGATTTTACTTTCTGAATCTGTGATGTCTGGGCCTGATGGTCTTTTGAGAGGCATAGTGTTGTCAGATCATACCAGTGCTGTGCAAATACTTTCCACCAGAGGTTTACCAGTATTTCACAAAAAGCCACAATCTATTTTGGTTTACAAATGTGCACCTGTTTATGTTTAGGCGCAGGTTGAGTTTAGTGGTTGTTCTAACCCTCCTGTAACGACCTGCCCATTCATTTAACACTGTGAACCTCCAACAGAGAAACTCCTCATATTGTTTCTTAATTGTTCTCATCAACTAGGCAGCTCGGGTTTCTGTGACCATGGAGGAATCTCTGTGTAGGTGTGGACAACAACCATAATGGGCTTTTAGACTAGAGCTGGAGGGATGTGTGTGGTGACTGTGCAGAGCAAAACATTCCAGACTGAGCTTGGACATCTTTCATTGGGGACGTTATTCGACACATTTTTTAAATTTGTCATGAACAATGTTTTGATTGGCCAGTCATATCAAAACGTGTCTATGGCTAAAATGTTTTTTTTTTCTTGATCAGGAAGTAGGGATAGACTTTGTATCACGATTTCTCGGTTCGATACAATATCATTACAGCCCTACTGATATGCAACTAAAACAGAGTATCGTGATACGCCCTTTTAACGTTTTGATACCCATCTGCCCAGAAAACAACCACATGATATGAAGTGATAGTGCTTCCAAGCATCATCATTATTATATAGAAGCATTTAAAAAATATTTGTAGCCTCTTGTAACCTATTCTATCTTTGAACTATCATAGTTTTTATTCATAAAGATTAGAATGTTGGCAAATGCAAAATCGAGGGATGTATCGAACCGTAGGTCATGAATCGTGATACACTCAACTCACGATTCGGTTTGTATCATTACAGCCCTACATATAAGTCAATAGAAGGGGGTAAATACTCATGGCAATTATCATTGTCATGGATTATCCTAAAGATCATCTCCAAAACCTACTGAGGTCGAGGAGGAATCTGAAAGGGTGGAATAAGTCAGTATCACTATCTCTATTTGTGTTGGTGTTAGAAAAAGGCAAGATGATTTCCGGTGCAGCCAGACACAGTATTGTATTGTCAGGTACGCGCGGCAGCTTGCACTGTTTGTTTGACCACTGAATCAGGCCCAGATAGTGCACAATCTGCAACTCTACTTGGGCGAAACCCTTTTGTTTTGTACACAGTAGCCGAGAACAAGGGCAAACATTCGGCCAGCGCGGTGCATAGGCACACACACACACACACACACACACACACACACACACACACACACACACACACACACACACACACACACACACACACACACACACACACACACACACACACACACACACACACACACACACACACACACACAGACGGGCGTGGCTGATGGTTGCACGGGAGCTGAGAGTTTGTGTGGGACAAAAGGAGAGGAGGCGAGGAGGACAGGAGCTAGATTAGAGAGAAAAACACTCAAAGCATAAACGCAGCCCTGGGGAAATGAAGAATCCTGCCTACTCCTAGCTGCCAGGGAGCTACCTGCCTACTCCTAGCTGTCATCCTTGCCAACTCCTAGCTGCCAAGGCGTCATAGTGTCCCAGCCGCCGCAGCGCCCTTACTACTCACAATCCAGCCCTGGCAGGGGGCTCCCCTAGGTGGCCGCTGGTCTCTGCCTGAGGTTTCTTCCTGACTACAGGGGGTCTTTTTTCTCAGACCTCACTGAGCTTTTTTTTCCCCCTCACAAACTATGAATCAAGCGAAAGGGAGTTTTTCCTCACCCCTGATGCCACCAGGGGCCGCACCTGAGCGCCCAATCTCTGTGTGACTATCTATGACTTATGACAGGCCCAGCCACTATGGACCTTACACATCTAAGAATCCTGGTCCTAACCTACGTTGACCTTATGACTCTACATTCTCTGTCTATCTCTTCTTCCTCTACCTTCCTGCTTTTTCTGCCTCTCCTCTATACCTCTCCTTTTAAATCTATCTCTCCTCTCCTTTTAATTCTATCTCTAAATTTTCCTTGTCTATCTATCTCTCCTCTCCTTTTAAATCTATCTCTAACAATGTTTTTTCCCATTTGTTAAGCACTTTGAGTTACATGCCTTGTATGACACAGTGCTATACAAATACAATTATTATTATTATTATTAGCATGAAGGGGAAGGAACTCGTTTCACTCGATGACTGGGCCCCAATTAATTACATTTTTTACATTTTACTTTATTAAACTTTAATTGAGTGACATTTTAAGTAGCTTCAACAGTGTTCTAGCTTCAACAGACAACTTTGAAAACGTAGGTCTGATAGAACTGATATGCACCTAGTTGCTTTGAAAACACGCTGTAACCGTCTGATTGATCTTCTATGAATAAGCAACTGGATTTCCTCCTTACTTACTTGCTCTCATGTGCAAAATAATTGCACAAAGGGCCCCAGGGCAAAACACATATAGGGCCCCCATACAGCCGGCAAAGGTCATAATGGGGCCCCCACCACCATTACAGGAGGGCCCTTGGCCCAGGGGTAAATGCCCTTCCTCCCCTATAGCTCCCTGTTTGGTTAACCCCCTAACAACACTAACACTGAATGTATGCAATAATGGATGCATGTGAGAGTAGGACAACCAAAATCACCTTGCCAACCAAAGCCCCCATAAAATAATGAACACCCCAGATGCAATGTAATGTAATGTAATTGTAACATATCTGGTCACAGGTGCTGTATAACCTCTTCAACCACGTGGCGGAGCTGCCAGTGGTGGAGGCGGAGGACGTGTTCCTGGGCGTGGCACGCTTCTTCGTGGTGGGGCTGGGGGGCGTGTTCTTCGGCTTCCTGTTCGGGGTGGTGGCGGCCTTCACCACGCGCTTCACGGGGAAGGTGGGCGAGATCGAGCCCCTCTTCATCTTCATGTACAGCTACCTGGCCTACCTGGTGGCCGAGCTCTTCTCCATATCCAGCATCATGGCGTGAGTTTGGTTCTCCTTCTCTGTCCCGTAGGTGCCGGAAAGGGGGACGCAGTAGTCAAGTGCATTGGCATCAGGCTTGTACGAAATTCCGAATGTAAAGAATTTCAATTCAAAGTAATGCCATAATATGAACACTAGGTGGTGGTGTTCTATGTACTTTCAATGGGTGGTGTAGCTTAAATTCAAAGAAATTCAAGGTAATGGCACCACCTAGTGTTCGTATTATGGCATTATTTTGAATTGAAATTCTTTCCATTTGGAATTTCGTACAAGCCTGATTGGCATACCCATTTTTGGCCTCCCTAAATGAAGCTTCCTCAATTTTTACTTCAGACAAAATTACTAGAGTGCAGGAGAAGTGACATTGTTAAGAAATAAAGAATTGAGAAAAAAATGCACCCCCCTCATTAAAACTTGTTCTGGCGCCCTTGCTCTCTCCTCCTCTTGTACAGTGAGGTCGTACGCACTCACAGTCGCACACACGCACACACATATGCACATGGAGTGTTTCTCCATGTCCAACATCATGTGAATGGGTTGTTAAGCAAAAGGACACACACATTGGTATAAAGTTAGTTACCTTGTTCAGAAAATAAGCCATATATGCTGTTATAACAATCTGTGCATAAGTATTCAGAAAAAAATCATCCGTGTATTCAAGATTTGAGGTTCCTACCAGGCTTGTACGAAATTCCGAATGGAAAGAATTTCAATTCAAAGTAATGCCATAATATGAACACTAGGTGGTGGTGTTCTATGTACTTTCAATGGGTGGTGTAGCTTAAATTCAAAGAAATTCAAGGTAATGGCACCACCTAGTGTTCGTATTATGGCATTATTTTGAATTGAAATTCTTTCCATTTGGAATTTCGTACAAGCCTGGTTCCTACATTGAAAAATTTATTTTTTTGGTTCTCATTTGTCCACAGAATTGTGACGTGTGCCCTCACTATGAAGTATTACGTGGAGGAGAACGTCTCCCAGCGTTCCTGCACCACAGTTCGCCATGTCATCAAGATGTTGGGCACTCTGTCGGAGACGTTGATCTTCTTCTTCCTGGGCGTGGTCACCATAACGACAGAGCATGAATGGAACTGGGGCTACATTCTATTCACCCTCCTCTTCGCCATCCTCTGGAGAGGCCTGGGTGAGTTTCTCTCTCTCTCTCTCTCTCTCTCTCTCTCTTTCTGTTTCTCTCTCTCTCTCTCTCTCTCTCTCTCTCTCTCTCTCTCGCCTCTTGCTGGGTGGTGCCAGCTGCCTATCGGTACATGATTTGCTGTGGGTGTTTCAGAGAAAGATAGCGAGAGACACAGAGAAAGAGAGGAAAAGAGAGGATACTAAAAGATAGAAGGAAAAACTGAGGGGGAAAAATGAGAGAAAGGGAAAGAGACTCTCTCCTGCCCTGTGAGTGTGTGGTTATGTTATGCGTGTGGGTGTGTTTGCTAGGCACAACTATTCAACTTCTCCAAAGCCTGTGAACATGACACCATATTTGATGCCGTTGCCCTTGTTCCCTCCAGGTGTGCTGGTCCTAACCCAGATCATTAACCCTTTCCGCACCATCCCCTTCAACCTAAAGGACCAGTTTGGTCTGGCCTACGGAGGCCTGCGAGGGGCAATTTCCTTCGCCTTGGTGTACACCCTTCCAGAAAACATTATTCGCCGCAAGCTCTTCATTACAGCCACCATTGCCATCATCCTCTTCACAGTCTTTATCCAGGTAGGAAAATAAATAATTTTACATTATTGTGTATTGGCACAATATTTATGTTGTATGTCATTTCTTTTCACCAAGTGCCCTAACCTAATTTGTTATGTTGCAACAGGGCATCAGCATTAGGCCTCTGATTGAGCTGATGAACGTGCGTAAAACCAACCGCAACCTGGAGACCATTAATGTGGAAGTCCACGGCAGGGTATGTCCCCTACACACACCTGATTCACACCTCGCAGTAATAACATTTTAACAATGCAAAGTATACAAGATTATCGCCATAAGGCTAATTTTCTTTTTTTGAAGATTTTTTTGGGCTTTTAAGATTTCATTTTGTGACGGGACAGTATAGAGGGTGGCAGGAAGCAAGTGGGGAGAGAGGCGGGGAAAGCTTGGCTAATGACCCGGGCCTGACTCGAACCCGGGTCGCCGGTGTAGCGTTCTAGTGCCCTGCCGGTTGAGCCACGGCTTGGTTGCCATAAGGCTAATTTTCATCATTAGTCCCTAGACAGGTTGATGGTCCTTGGAACAATACACGCAAGTCATTATAGAATACAGACATAAGTGTGGTCACATTACATTACATTGCATTTGGCAGACGCTTTATAACCAAAGCGACTTTCAAAAGAGGACATAATCAAGCCAACATCACAGTGTCAACCACATGCTCTGTATTTAAGTGTTTAGAGCGCATTGATATGACCTGTGTTTTTAAGTTGGTTCAGATGCAAAGACGATCAAATTTGAAAAAAAGGTGAAACAAAATATTGTATATAATTCCCTTTGTATGTTGGCATAGAAATCAAACATGGGCTGAGTAGGCCTACAGTTTGTCAGTCAGTTATGGGAGATCAAATTTAAGATATGGTCACATATGATTGTTTATTGATGCAACAGTTTCAGGAGTCAAAGTCAAAAGGCTTTGCGGTCTTGTAATAAATGCCATGGTCATGGATATTAATGCTGTCCTATACCCACTCAGCTGATGGAGCACACCATCGCCGGCATAGAGGACCTCTGTGGCCAGTGGAGCCACCACTACTGGAAGGACAAGTATGATGCACTTCTATCAAACACTAAATGTGTGTGTGCGTCTGTCTGTGTCTTTGTCTGTGTGTGTGTGTCTACATTAATGAAATTGCAATGCCAACATTTCTAGGGTCATACTGTAGCCTTAGAGTTAGTCAGTGAGCTGTGGTGTGTGGGTTATCAATTTCTTTATTGAGGGATTCCTATGAATTTCAGCTTTTTCTACACAAAGTTCTCACAAAAATCATTTCTCACATGACCAGCTTCTCTGGCATTTTTCCACCCGTCTTCTTGTTGGTGAAATCTTGTCGTTGTCACCGTTCTGCACAGGTGTCAGTTTTCTGCTTGGTTTCATACGAGAGTGCTGTGTGGTGACAAAGAGGTGGTGGTGTGTGGGGGAATGTGGTGTCATATTTTTTGCTTCCTCCTCCATTGGCCTGGTTCTTTACACAACTCCATTCCCTTCCCCTCTCCTCTCCTCTCCCCTTCCCTGCCGTTAGTGTCCAGACTGGTGGAACTGGTTTTGTTTGCCCAGACATTTCCCTGATAGTGTCCACAAGAGTCTCCTTTAAAGCTAACGCACATAGCTTAAGGCAGAGTCTAGAGTAAACATATTGGTCAAAGGGATGCTCTGTGTGCTGTGTTTACACACACGTGCATTTGTACACACACACACACACACACACACACACACACACACACACACACACACACACACACACACACACACACACACACACACACACACACACACACACACACACACACTGTCTAATTGCTCAAAGGCAAGGATGGTTTTAAGGACAGACTCGCACACTAGTTCAGATCGTTCAGTGTGTATATGCGCCATCACAATGTTTACATTTATATGACTTTATTCTGTCTTTGTTCTTATACTTTGATTTGACTTAGTTGAATAACTTTTATTATTATAATTCAGTGTGCATATACTTTTGTAACTCCATGGTGTTACAAAGCGGATTCCAAAAAAGTTGGGACACTTGGTATTTTGTGAATAAAATCAAAATGCTGGCATTTTCAAAACATTCAATATGTTAATAAGGTAGAGCATTGTGTACAGACAACATATCAGTTGTTGAAGCCAAGCAGAATGATTGTTTTGGGGTAATTATGTGATCATTGAAAATTTCACCCTTGCAACAAATTGCAAAAAAGTTGGGACAGAGCCAATAAAATGCTTTTTATGTTGTATAAGACTAAGCACAACACAAGGGAGGAGACTAACATTTAAATACTTTGACTGATGGCATGATTTTATTTAAAAAAAAATGATATTTTGATGTGCAAGACATGATTTCAGCAGCGCAACTGATAGGTGTGTTCTGCGACTTGTTTACCTTCTTGTTATGTTTAATAAGTGGCATATCCTCACTGCAAGAAAACAATTTTGTCACCTGTTTACTCTTATGATGGAACCACACTGTTGGAAAATAGTAGAGATTGAAATTTTTCATCATTGTGGGGCAATATCTAAAGACTGTGCTCCAAAATATAATGCCTTGGTAGCTATGTATGCTGTTTAAAGTCTGAATATATCATTCAGCCCTCATTTTAATGCTCTACATGAGTAAGAAGACCATAACCAAGGCATCTCTGCACCCCTTTACCATCATATATGCAGTCTTTCAGACTGACCACTAAATCAAGCTGAAGTATTCATTTTCTTCATAACCTGGAGGGTGCATGACTCCATGATTTTAAAAAAGAATGACATAATTTCCATTCTGTAATCAGAGGACAGTTTCACATGTCTCCTAGGTCCATCTAGAATGAGCTTTGCCACTTGCAGCACTGTCTAATGTCTGCATCATGTGCCTTAATCAAGTGTTGTGTTTATGGTCATTTTTTCAACAGCTGTCATTGTTGGAGTGTCATAGTTTGCTTATTGACGATGGGTATGTCATGATCTCATAACTCGTGCAATGATTTCACAGAACTCTATATTACAGAAATAGGCCTTATATGCCTGCAATTTTGAGAATTCAATGTTTCTGTGTAATAGATCAGTAATTAGTCCCTCAAAATCTTTGCTTCTGAGTGCCACAGCCTCTCTGTGATGGTATTTTATCTGTGCATTCATGTTGGCAGTCAATATAGTTCCTTTCAAAATATTCCTCCTTGTGTTATTTTTAGAATTATTCAACTATTACAACATTTTTTGGCCCTGTCCCAACTTTTTTGAGATTTGTTGCATGGGCCGAATTTTAAATGACCACATATTTCCCTTAAAACAATGCTTTTGCCTCATTTTAACTGTTCCTATGTTGACCTTGTGCCATTGTGCATCTTATGCATGGATTGAATGTTTTGAAAATGCCAGCATTTTGATTTTATTCACAAAATACGAAGTGTCCCAACTTTTTTGGAATCCGCTTTGTACATTTCTGAGTTTATATTTAGTTTTAAAAGAAATTATTTCCCTACAAAGGCTATTACTGCAAAAATACATTATTAAACATCGGGAAGTGCGTCATGATTTTACATATCTGACTTCCCTCCCTAATTTCCATTTGATTATTAGTAACATGATTTGTCCCCTTGCTAGGTTTATCAAGTTTAATAACCGCTTCATCCGGAAGATTCTGATCCGGGACAACAGGGCTGAGTCCAGCATCGTAGCCCTCTACAAGAAGCTGGAGCTGCAGAATGCCATGGAGATCCTGGACTCTGTGTCTGCTGACTTCAGTGATATACCAACTGTGGAACTGCTGCCGTATGTAGCCATACAGTTATTTCATTTTATTTTTTCAAGACCCATGGGCAATTGAAAATTGTGTTCTTTTTTTTAGAGGCAAATGTGTCATCACATGTTTTGTATGTTTGTAGGCCTGTGGACTATTGAAACCGGTCTGTGTTCTTTTTGAAGTCAAATGTGTTTTGAATGTTTGACTAATATTTCATCTGTTGAACTGCTGCTTTATGTATCCGTGCCCTTTCTTTCCTCCCAGGGAGACTTAAAGTGTAAAATTAGCTTGCTTATTTCTTTCAATGGAAGCAATGTATTATTGTGGTCATTCAAAATGTATCGAAAAAGCCTTTCTTCTGTCCGTTCACACATTGCTGGGCTTGGAGTGTTTTTGGTGATTTGTGTATTGACTTATTTGTCCTTTTCTTCTAGTGACGAGAAGCCCAGCAGCAACCCCAAAAAGAAGTTCATGGCCAACGATCTGCGAAATATGCATGAGATCCTGTCCAAGAACATGTACAAGATC
This sequence comes from Engraulis encrasicolus, assembly GCF_034702125.1. NCBI lineage: Eukaryota > Metazoa > Chordata > Actinopteri > Clupeiformes > Engraulidae > Engraulis > Engraulis encrasicolus. The sequence goes on along the minus strand of NC_085869.1, from coordinate 30,974,289 downwards.
AGACAGAGGGTGAGTCTCCCACATGATGCTGGAGGTGTCTATCAATCGTCAGTGTTTTCGACTTTTTCACACTTTTGCTTCAAATCAAATATGATCTGAAAGATAACATCCATGGGGCATTCTCAATGGATGGCTTTGACTTGGTTTCAAATAAGGCAAAGACTGTTAAAAGAAAAAGTTATTTGACGGTTAAATGAATTGCACTGCAGAACAGTGACTATGATATTGCATCTCAACGATGTAACAAACGAAGTCGAGTTTCATTATGAGGGAGTATCCACTATCAGTATCAGTCCTGCCCACCGGTGCCCAGTCATCTGGCCTGTGTTTAGAAAGGTACAGAAGCCCGCCTCTGGAGAAGCCCAGTGGTTTTGCATATAGCCACAAACTGGCCTCTGCATCCAGTAGTTTTCCACTCTCACACTAATCAGCTAAAACTCTCTGGTCAAGACTAGAGAAACCAAGTTCACCTACAGCTTTGCACATATTTTAGTACTGTACTGCCCATCTCAAAGGTGATGTGTGTGCGTGTGCATGCACGCGCATGTGCACCTGTGTGTGTGCGTGCATGCATGCGCATGTGCACCCGTGTGTGTGTGCAGGGTGGCCGTGGGTCCTTAACAAGTCTTAAATTGTCTTAAATTTCATTTTAGTCAAATAAGGCCTTGAAAAGTCTTATTTTGCCTTAAATTTGCAACCCAAATGTCTTAAATTTGTGGAGCTTAATTTAGGGAGGAATAATTATGTCAGCCATGTGATGAACTTCGCGACGGAAATTGGGAGTTGTAGCCATGTAGTGTAATTTAGAACGCATTATTGAATTTTATTTAGTGTAAAGTTTCATTGTGTATAGTTTTGTGTTTTCAAACGGCTATATTAATGTAAATAACCAATTGGTTTTTGTGCTTCATTTGAACCTGTGTATGATCTTGCGAGTTGGTCCTAATTTTATTTGTAAAATTGTATTGAAAAGTCTTAAAATGTCTTAATTTTGACTTGCTAAAATCTATAAACGCCGCGAGTTGGTCTTAATTTTATTTGGAAAATGGTATTGAAAAGTCTTAAAATGTCTTAATTTTGACTTGGTCAAACCTGTAGACACCCTGGTGCGTGTACCTGTGTGTGCGTGCATGTGCGTGCATGTTTGTTTGGTTGTGTGTACATACACACTGTATGTGCACATATGTCTATTCATGTGGGTGTGTTTGAGGATAAGTGCTGCAACATGAACAGCAGTAGACAGTTCCACAAGTTTAATCCCCCCTGTGGTGTTATCACACTCCCACACTCCCCCTCTCCTGTGCTCCACTACCAAAACCAGATGGGGGAGGTTTTTGCAATGGAGTTTTTTTTTTCTTTTCCTTCTCCCCCACTGACCTAACTTCCTGTTACTTGTTGGCGGGGTGAACAGATCAGGCCTGTCACAACCAGGCAAGCAAACTAGCCAATTGCCCCAGGGCCCCCAGCTGAAAGGGGGCCACCTGGTAAGGACTGGTTGTCAGCAATGTTAACCTTCTGAGTGAGGCAAGATCTCACTGAATTCAATAACCAAAAAGTGCAATAATACTGCGATCAAAAATGATCTCGGAGGGTGGGGGGCGGCCATCCCAAAACCCAATGGCTTCAAGAGAAAAAAGGGGCCCCAAATCCCTCTTTGCCTAGGGCCTGCAAATAACTTAAAACAACAGTGGGGCTGATTACAGTACCTGTGTGACTCAGCTGAAGTGGCTACTTTGAGTGGTCGACTCGCCGTAAGAAACCTTTAATGGGTTCCGTGTTTGCTCTCCTGGGAGTTTACGATGTGTTGAGAGCCCAGTAGGCACCAGGTAGTAGGAGTGTGTCCAAGCCAAGGGTGTGACATTAAGATACCGGGAGTGAAACACAGTAGGAGAGATGGAGCCGATAGCAGAAGTGTGACGCTCTCTACAAAAGCTTTTCATTGGTTTCATTGACGCTTTAGATACATGTTGTTGACCAATGGCAAACATCATAGATGAATAGGAAGTTATGGTGATGGTTGCCACACCCTTGCAATACTATGTAGAGAAATATTGGCACTTAACAGATGCAAGCTCATTTTGGATCGTTCTGTATCTTGGTTTGAATACTTTTGTTAGAGTGTAATATCTGTTGTTCCCTCACTTCATTAATACACATATACTTTGATTTACACACACACACACACACACACACATACACACAAGCACACTGCACTTTCTGCACTAAACCCAAACATACACACACTGACACACAACTCATACTCACACACATACACACACACACACACACACACATACACAGGTACACAGACACACACACAGACGCACACCACACTTTCTACCTGCACTAAACACACACACACACACACACACACACACACACACACACACACACACACACACACACACACACACACGCACACAAAACACACACACACACACACACACACACACACACACACACACACACACACACACACACACACACACACGCACGCACGCACACAAAACACATACAAACACACACACACACACACATACTGCTACTGGTGTATTTAATAAACCTTTTTTTAAATTATTTATTTTCTTCAAATGCTACTATTACTATGTCAGAACGCTATAAAGGACTTTTAGAAAAAGCACAACAAAATACCTCCTCTTAATGTATGTTCTCTACAAGTCTTCTGTTGTCCAGTCTTGCACTTTAAATGTCTGTATGAGCAATGTCTACGTCCATACTGTCTATGTCCATGTATGAGTACTGTCTATGTCTATACTGTCTATGTCCTTAACTAGATTAGTCTATGTCTGCATGGGAGAGCAAGAAACGCAATTTCAAATTCTTTGTATGACCAGTGCATGTAAAGAAATTGACAATAAACTTGACTTGACTTGACTTGATTTATGTTCTCCAAAGTTCACCTTATTTGTAGTCAATATATGGTCAGAATTTCCAATACTGTATCAGATAATCTAATTTGAAACACCTTTACTGATAAAAATGACACTAATTCTAACTAACATGTGTCCATATGACACACTAACACACATACCCATATGAAACCTGATCGCCTTCAAAACACATAGTTAACTATAGAATAAACATGCGCGCGCACACACACACACACAAACACTCACTTGCTGACATTTCCGTGTGTTTTTGGATCAACGACTGTGGTGTTGTTTTTTCCCCTACAGACTGTGGCGTACACCAACAAGTATGCCATGCCCAATGAGTCCAGGTCCAAGGAGATCCTCATCAGGCGACACGCCAGCATCCGACGAAGCCTTCGACCAGGCAGCTTCCAGGGGCCGGTAAGCTTATAGTTTATATTGCCATGCAAAGGCAAAGTGCCGTCGCTACACTTTGTTAAAATTGACTTTATACTGAAACTGGTCTTCATAACACCTCCTTTATCTTGTGACAAAGCCTAATGGTCCAAATGTGTCCCGTTTTAGAGATTCTGCTATGTCAAATTTACTGTAGCTACAATATCCAACTAAACAGCAAAACTTTCAAGTCCTATTTCTCTGCTTCTGTGTTGGCAGTTACTGCACTTTGTATATTGTATTTGTATATTATAGGGAGTAGGCCTACCTACGCTTATGGAGTTGAAGCACACCTGTATTTTGTCAGTTGGCCGCAATGTCACAATCACACATGTGGTCGTGGAACATCAGAGCTGGCAAGCCAGGTTACTGTGTAGCAATGTGTATAGTCCTGTATATGATCATTTCAACCTGTAGTCTCTTTCATCAAATGCTCATCATTATTTTCCATCCTTCTTCCTCTGCTTCTCAGGACGTGGCGAGATCACACAAGTACCTGTCCCTCCCGACTGGACAGGGCCTGGAGTCTAGCTTCCCTCCCAAGAGGATGACTCGTGCTGGTAAGCATCCTCAGTGCAGAGCCATGGACGTAACAGTTAGGCTGATCCCATTGATCTCTGTGTTCCACTTTTACACAAAGATGGCAGCTCATGGAGACTAATGACACACTGATCACCATTCCAAAATAGTTCCAGGAGGTGAGCATCGTACACAGAAAGTGCAGAAAAAGTCAATAGAATTCATTTGAAATCATTTTTACGTCATCTTTGTTTGTTATGTTGTGGTTCTGTGTTAGTCTTTAGCAAAAAAAGCAGCTGCCTGGTGCCTAGAATTATTTGAATCTATGTGAATCATGTCACCAACCGACTTCTGTACCCCTTTTGCTACAACTCTGAATTCCATGGCTCTGCCTCAGTGTGTGTACAACTCTATACCACCATCTGGTGGCAGACAGGTGGTAATGTTGCACGTCAGAGCCAGCACTTTGAAGCCACACACCTATGGCTCTGCCTATGGACCAGCATTGTCTTTTCACTGTCAAATGTTCAGTAGCTGCGATTTGCTATGACTCTACCAATACTTAACACCTATCCGCTTAGCATTGTGGAATTCTTGTCTGTGCGTGCAACTAGAGATGCACCGGATCCTGATTTTTAGGATCCTGCCGGATACCGGATCCACTGCTTAAGATCCTGCCGGATCCGGAACCGGGTACCGGATCCTACGAAAGGGTTGAAACACATAGCCAACTCGCACACATGGGCCCTTTTTATTACGTTGGCGCAAACTATTTTTAAGACTCATTGGCTTACTGCCACACTGCCTTCAACGGCTGCTTCCAAAGGGCTTTCACGCCATGCAGCGTTTGGGGTTGTGAAGGGCTGACTGAAATGCCTAGGCTACGTAAAAAAGTAGAGATGCCCCAGATCCTGATTTTTAGGTAACTGCCAGATACCGGATCCACTGCTTAAGATCCTGCCGGATCCGGATAGTCTGAAAAACCCTATTATCCTGCCGGATCCGGAACCGGATCTTGGATCCTGTACATCTCTACGTGCAACAGAATGTTTGTAAGCATGAGAAATCCATGTATGGCCCAGCATGATATTTTCTCTGTCAAATGTTCAGTAGCCGAGATTTCTCAGCTCTAGTATTTTTCCTGTCCACCCTGGTAAGAAACGAACCGTGCAATGAGTGATTTGAAATCCGTTAGTGTGTCTGTGGTCCCGTTAGAGAGTAGGTCTTGTCATCAGAAGGTTGCAGGTTCATATTCCACCCTCACTTGTAGGAACATGTGTGTGGGCTCCCTATTCACTAAGTCGGCGTGTTGTCACTATCGAGTTGCAAAAGTACCACCATAATGAAATTTAGGAAATCTTACATTAGCGTGTTTGGGAGGAAGATGATTCAATGACCTTAGTGTCATTAAACAGCTAGTAAAACTGCACCAACCTTCCTGTGGTCATCTGTTGCTATGCTCTCACCTTCCACATGAAACATCAAAGCTAAAAAACAGTGTTGTGGTCTTTGTTTATAGTCTGCGTTAATACGTTTTTTGTTTAACAGTAACACCAATGGGGGCATTAACGGCACATTCAGTGATTTTGTGTTGATGTATTGATTTTGTATATTTTCAAATGCCAATCAAGTCCCAATTGTTGTATATTGCTTCATACCATGCCCTGAAAAATTCTCTTAATTTCTATTCGTTATCTCTGCACACAATTTAACATAACATTATTCAAATGCAACTCAATGGGGATTCTCCTGAGTAATGGCAGAGACCTAGTTTTGGTGAAAATGTGAGAAATGCTCGGATGTGCGACTTGCTGAATACCCTCATACATGACTGAAGTGTTCTTGAGCAGGGTACCTAACCCCACAATTCTCAAGGGACTGTAATCAATACCCTGTCTTATCTCATAAGTGACTTGCTAAGCGTAATGTTAGATAGTGTAATGCTATCTCCACTATTGACCTTGAAGATATTGTATAGTGCCACTTTAAATTCTCAGCTTACATTATTTGCCTCGGCCTGATGAGCTATCCATATTTACCAGCAATGTCATTGCTTCACCAGGTGATGGCGACACCATGTCTGAGATGGGCTACCCAGCCGTGAGGGCCCGCTTTGGCTCTCGTCCCCAGCGCTCCTCCTCCTCCTCTGCCCACGCCGGGACACCCTTACACAGGCTGGACACCCTGAGAGAGGCCCCTTCCTCCGTCAGCATAGTGGACGAGCAGCAGCTACCACAACAGGACAGCCACAGTGTGGGTTATAGACCTGGGCATGGCCTTAGCCCCAGCCATAACCCCACCAGTCCCAGCCACAGAATGCCCCTCATGCCCGGTGGCAACAGGCTACCCCTCCCCCGCCACCGGAATGGCTCGTCGTCGGGAGACTACGCTCGTCATGGCAGTAGAGAGGATGTGTCACCGGCGGAGGTGGTCGACGAAGAGGAGGAGGAGGAGCAGCCACTGGCTCCTCTCCCTGGTTGGGTTCCGGAATCACTGGGTGGTCGGGGACGAGGACGGGGAGGTGGCGGACCGCCCCCTACTATGCCACTCAAACCACAGTGGAAACCACGACGTCAGCCAAAGCCCTGAGAGAGGATAGCCAACCACATTGGTCAACCAAATCTGATCGATTGATGCAGTGCACAAGAAACATTTTCTAACAAGAATGCATTGTATTTTTTGCAATGTGTCTGTGCGCCGCATTAATTTGATTGGATTTGTTATGTTTTTGCTCAGTCACGAATGTGGTGAGAGAGATGGGAGGCTAAGACTTGCACCATGGACTGCTATTGGCTCTTGAGCATCAGTGTCATATGATTTGCAATGCATCGACCCAATGAGGTGGGCTTCTCGTGGCTACCTGTTTCCAAAAAAGAAACTTTTTTATGTTGAACTTGACTCTGACTATTTATATGTTATCACATCAAATGGAGACGTACTGTAGCTTTGAATACCTCAATGTGGTTTTATTTTTCGTGACTTTCACGTACATCCTCTGAATGCTCTTTTAAGTGCTTTTAACTTGACTTTTATATAGTAGAACACTGAATTTGAAAGTCTCTGCATACACACTGGTAAACTCCACAGTATGTTCTTTACAATTGGGTCTGACAACAGACTCTGTTAACACAAGAATCTGATGCGTTGGGATTCTGTGTGGAAGAAAGGCTCACCCCACTTTGGTGGAGTGGGTCTGTTGATGTGTGTTACATCGTGAGCTTTTGATTTCAGTGTGTGTCATTGTATTTTAATATGGTGTAATAAAATGTAAATATTTTACAGATCATGGCTTCATACCCTGCAGTCATTATGTATTTGTAATGTCTGATGCCACAAATTGACTTTCAAAGATTTGTGTAAATAGTCCACAGTGGCGCTGGGGGAAAGTTATGACTGAAGTTCAGTAACTGCCCCGGTTGGCTCCAGATACTTACTAAGCCAGCCTACAGTCATTTCTGTCCGTGTGTCCACAAACACATTGGTTTTACACGTGAGTTCAACATGGATGGTTAGCGCTGTTTTGGAAATGATGTTTTAAGAGGAGCTGTCAGACACGCGTTATTCCCTCTGAGTGCTTCCACGCCAGGTCAATAACATCTCTTCAAAGACCTCAGTGTTTAAAACTGACTTTATTTTCCATCATCATTTGGAATAATTTGTTCATGACAGTCGCTAGTGTTTTATGTTTATTTTTTTGTTCATGATTTCATCATTGATTCGAAATGAATAGATCATCAAGGCCTCCAACATAATCCAAAATAAAAGTTATTAAATAAGCTTTGGTACTGGTAAATCATCATACTAACAGAATGGTTAAATTTAATCAATTCGTTTTTTTCTTTTACAAAGTTCAACATTTTTTTTTCAGTGGTACACATCATTAGGGTACATAGTGCAGATGTCTGTCTGTGAACAGTGCAGTGTTTCTAAAAATAGGTGAACAACCCGTCCTATTCATCTCGATCACCTTGAGGTCATCCTGGGAACATCTAGTGGAGGTTTCAGTTTCAGCACAGTTGCATTGCTTTAATGTTGCCCAGAAAATCTGAAAAATAACCTGAAAACCCGAAAATAATACAAAAGTGGTTCATCCTAAACAAAAACAAAAAAACGGAATGCAATTTATACGAATGTTCTTTTTTTCCTCTTCGTCGCGTTTCTTCTTAATGCCAACCCGTTTTAGGGGAGATGTCCTGAATTCAATTACCTGCCTGTAAAAGCATGTGCTGTGATTCTCTTGGCACTGAACCCTGGCTCTCGTGACTGACTTGGGTTTGCTTGTTTGTTTGTTGTTTGTCCCGTTTGGCAAGAGAGTGCTGGAGTTCAGATCTTTCGACTCTCAGCTGATGCAGCAGAGGTGCGCGTAAGAGGAAACCCACCGTCTCTGCTGCTGCCGCTGCCGCTGTGCCTTTTGTATATCAGCAAAACGATGTCATCACTTAGAGATGAGAAAAGGCCAGCGGACAGGCAGCACAGTGTCTCCCCTCTCTTCAAAGTGGAATTCTTCCACCATCGTCACGGTAAACAACAAATTAAAAAAGTCCCGACTCCGACTCCCATGTCTGCTGGCTGCCAGAAGATCGGACTCCTCCTTCTCTCTTTTTTTTGTATCTCTTTTCTCGCTTTCTCATCTCCGTCTCTCAGGGCAAGGCCGTAAGTGTAAGTACCCATGCCCCCATTAACATGTGAAAGGCACATGATGAACCGACCCACACACACGCACGCACTACTTCTACCACCATACTCACTCGAGGACACCCCCGCGTACACTCATTGTTTGGGGTTCTTAGTCTTAGTCCGTGCCCTGATGCTGTCCCACTTGGGAATGCGCACCCTCAGCAGCCCGACCGCGGCCAGTGCCAGCAGCACCCCGAGGCTGGGCGGCCCGCACGGACTCAGCTCCTGGGCCAGGCCCGACAGCAACGGGGCCAGTACGCGCCCCACCGCCGTCACCGACTGGCCCGCCCCAATGAGCGTCCCGCTGGCCTGGGCGCCGCCCCTCCGCAGCTCCAGGTCGGTGATGCAGGTGCGGCCGATGGTGGTGGAGATGGCGAAGAAGGTGGAGGTCAGCAGCACCTGCCAGACGCTGGGCGCCGTGGCGTACAGGAAGATGAGCGAGCAGGTCAGCATCGTGCTGTGCATGAGCAGCGCCGACATGTCCTGGCCGTAGAGCTGCGTCACGGGCCCCACCAGGCAGCCGGCCAGTGCCCCCAGCATGCTGCTGTAGCTGATCAGGTAGCCGGTCACCTTGGGCCGGAGCTGGAAGCGCTCCTCCATGGCCAGCGAGAAGTTGCTGTAGTAGAGCATGATGGCCACGGCCATCAGCAGCCGCACCAGGAAGACGTCCCACATGTCGGACGAGGCCACGTGGCGGATGCGCACCACCATGGAGGACAGCTGCCGCCACGCCGGCTGCAGCACCGACACGTCGGACCAGCGCCACCTCCGGCTGTCGCCGCGGTAACCCTGGGACGCTGTCGTCGTCATCGTCGACGACGAAGATGATGAGGATGAGGAGGAGGAGTGGTTGTGGTTGTGGTGGTGGATGTGGTTTCCGTCTGAGTTGCAGTGGCTGTTGCTGCTGCTGTTGTGCTGTCCGCTGCTGCTGCCGTTGTTCTTCTGCAGGCTGGCGTCGTAGTGGTAGGAGGCGGAGGTGGGGCTGCTGCTGCTGCTGTTGGCATTAGTGTCCACTCCCACTGCCACTCGCAGGATGGGCGCTTCATTCCACGGCAGCATCCACACCAGACCTATGCATAGAATAAGAACGTTTCGACATACTGTACTTACTGTATGAATACATATAACAAAGCAATAACCAACCACATACACCAGGGTACAATTCCAAGAATAAGGTTAAGTAATGAACCTGGTTAAGTGATGAACCTGGTTAAGTGAATCTATAAGAGGTGGTAACCTGATAATAGATAGTCCAGTGTCATGTAGCAAAGAAAATGAGGACTCCAGGCTCTTGTATCTCATGATTTACCACTACCTCAAGGGCAATTTAACCTGCTTTACTAAGTGGCCAGGTTCTTGGAATACTCCCCACGCCTACATACATCAAAAATAAGAAGATAGGCCTATACTACATGTGAGTGTGTGAGTCTGCGCAGCAACCCCTGTCCGAATCTGGGTCACGGCACCACTGTGACGGAGGTCATCTTGCACCTGTTCGTCACCATCGGGGCGCGAACCTGCAACCTCGTCAACTACATCGGTTCGGAAATGGGAGGCACAGTATGATACCGCTGGACTTAAGGACCAGTCCCGCAGCCCAATGGCATTGACACGGTATGAGGCTCAGGAGGTTTACTAACGTTCCACGCTAACTCTGCCAGTTAGCCTCCGTTACACATAACAATAAATACAAACACACAATGCATATGACATAGGAAGAACCACATGCAGCAGACATACAAACAAACATCAATAAGAAGTATGTGTAATGGAGCTCCAAAGCGCTTCTATACCATAACCCATACTGTACCACAAACAGCCATCTGCAATCTATCTAATCTAGTATTAGAGCCTACCCAGCCACAATGACTACTACAGTATATCACAAAAGTGAATACACCCCTCTCAGTTTTGCAGATTTGTGAGTATATCTTTTCATAGGAAAGCATTACAGAAATGTCACTTTGACACACTGATTAGTGACCTTTTAACAACTTATTTAGCCACTTAAATTTCTTGTTCACTCAGAAAAAAAAACATAATACAGCCATTAATGTTTGAACATGTACTCACAAAAGTGAGTACACCCCAGTACAGATTAAAATCCGGTAGAGAAGGGGCTGTGTTGACTCGAATCGTCTCGAAATGAAACGAAATGAAAAGGGAGGTCATCAGTGTGCGTTTCAACCTTTCTTTGCATTGAACTTTTACGTTTTGAGTCTGCATCTGGCTTAAATAGATTGGTGTGATATTTGAATGCAATCCTATGGAGAATATCATGATCTGCTTCAGTAGTCACAGTGCATGTTGACATGTATGTTTCTTTTAGGTGTATTTCAGATTACCAATGTTGACAGCATCCATGCATCCCCAAACCATGTCAGTCCCACTACCATGCTTGGTTATTGAGAGGATACACTTTTTTTGTAAAACTCACTTGTTTACCACCACACATGCTTGACACCATCTAAAGCAAATTTGTTTATCTTGGTCTCAAGAGAGATGAACAGACCAAGGATATGAATCACTGGAACCATGTCGTGTGATCTGAAGAGACAACAAATATACTTTAGATGGTGTCAAGTACACTGTGTGCAGAATTATTAGGCAAACATGTTTTTTGACCATATTATCCATTATATGCATATTTTCCGCCACCAACCTCTATGGACATGAACACCTATTGGATTTAAGCATTCCAGGTCATGCATATTGGTATAATAAGAGACAGTGTGATCGGAGGGGCCCAATACCCTATATCAGGGCAAAATTAGTGTGCATAATTATTAGGCAACTTTGTTTTCCTCTGGGAAAATAGGCCACAAAGGAGATCTAACAAACTCTGAAAAGTCTATAAACAATTTTGAAGTCTTCCAGGGGGATGTGGCTGTCTTGAAATTGCCCAGATATTGGTCATATCCGTCTAATGCACCGTTACGAAGTCATCAGTGTCACATGCATTGTGCTCACAAAGTAACTGCCGGATTGAGAAGAATTGAAGGTCAAACTACCACAAAATGATTACCCTGCAGTGCTGTTATATCCCAGAACTGAAACCTACATCGTGTGTCCACAAGAACATTGTATTCAGCACTCAGAGACATGACCAAGATAAAACAGGTTGAACCTGAAGACCACTCAACAAGAAATGCAGTCAAGACTGGGTCAAGAAAGGTCTTTAGACAATTTTGTCAATGGTTTTATGAACTTGTGAAAGTGACTGTTAATGGACCAGATCGATGAGCCCAGATCGGTAATGTGCACACTCAGATGAGTTCCTGAGTTCTACTCAAATGCCAGCAGAATACTGCATAAATACCATTGTCTTCTTGAAAGTTGCAAACTTTTCCGTCACAGATCCAGCTATGGGCTCATCCACCCTGTCTGTCAATAGTCACTTTCACCAGTCCATAATACCTTTAAAAACTCTGTCCTAGGGTATTTCTTGACCCAGTCTTGACTTAATTAACTTGTTAAATGGTTGTCTGGTGTCATCCCTTCTTACCTTTGCTATGTCTCTGAGTGCTCAACAACCTGTTCTTCTGGACACCTGATGTAAGTTTGCATTCTGGAATATGATAGCACTGCAGGGTAATCATTTTCTTGTAGTTTCACCTTAAATTCTTCAAATTTTTGGCTGTGACATTTCATGTGAGACTGATGACTTTGCAACGGTGCATTTGATACTTCTGTGCTAACGTGACCAACGTCTTGCCAATTTCAAGAGAGCCACATCCCTTTGGAAGACTTCAAAATTGTTTATAGACTTTTCAGAGTTTGTTAGATCTTTTTTGTGGCCCATTTTCCCAGAAGAAAGCAAAGTTGCCTAATAATTATGCACACCGGATATTGGGTGTTGGGCTCCTTTGATCACACCCCCATCTTATTATACACAAATGCATGATCTGGAATGCTTAAATCCAATAGGTTTTCATGTTCATAAAGGTTGGTGGCAGAAAATATGCATAAAATGGACAATATAGTCAAAAAACATGTTTGCCTAATAATTCTGCACACAGTGTATGTGTGGTGGTAAACAAGTGAGTTTTACAAAAAAAAGTGTATCCTATCAAAAGCCAAGCATGGTAGTGGGACTGACATGGTTTGGGGATGCATGGATGCTGTCAACATTGGTAATCTGAAATACACCTAAAAGAAACATACATGTCAACATGCACTGTGACTACTGAAGCAGATCATGATATTCTCCATAGGATTGCATTCAAATATCACACCAATCTATTTAAGCCAGATGCAGACTCAAAATGTAAAAGTTCAATGCAAAGAAAGGTTGAAACGCACACTGATGACCTCCCTTTTCATCCCTTTTCATTTTGTTTCATTTCGAGACGATTCGAGCCAACACAGCCCCTTCTCTACCGGATTTTAATCTGGGGTGTACTCACTTTTGTGAGTACATGTTCAAACATTAATGGCTGTATTATGTTTTTTTCTGAGTGAACAAGAAATTTAAGCGGTTAAATATGTTGTTAAAAGGTCACTAATTATTGTGTCAAAGTGAAATTTCTGTAATGCTTTCCTATGAAAAGATATACTCACAGATCTGCAAAAACTGTGAGGGGTGTATTCACTTTCGTGATATACTGTATATGATCACCATCAACATGTCCTTATTTCATCCATCCATCCATCCATCCATATTTTCATCCTTGTTTCTCTCACCAGCATTGAGGAGGAATATTGCAGCGCAGGCGAAGGAGGAGGTGTAGAACCCCCCCTCGTGCTCTGTGAGGTACCCCCCCACTACGGGCCCCACGATGAAGCCCACGCTGGAGGCTGCGTTGAAGTGGCCCATCACCAGAGGCCTGTCCGACTCACACACCAGGTCCGACAGCAACGCACGGCAGATGGACAGGGAGTGCTTGAAGAGCCCTGGAAGGGAAGGAGGGAGGGATAGAGAGAGAGAGAGAGAGAGAGAGAGAGAGAGAGAGAGAGAGAGAGAGAGAGAGAGGCCACAGAGAAAATTCAAGGAGGTAGACAAATGGAAACAGAAAGACAGAATAACAGGCAAATGCCGAGAAAGACAGACATTATTACTAGAAATGGATGTTGATGATCATTTATTGATGAACTATTCTATTGCACAATCATTTCAAATACCTTCTTTCTTTAGTGTTTTTGTGGACAATAACTTAATGAATTTGCCTCTACTAAAATATTCTTCCCCCTCTATACTATTACAGTGCGTACCATATTACATTATATTTAGCAAGCAATTCTATCCAAACTGACGCACAGCCATTTAAGCACAGGCTATTAGTTATAGTCCCTGGAGGAGGAATATGGGGTTAGGCTCAAGGGCACTTCAGTCATGGATGAGAGTGCTGGAGGGCACTCACATTCTTCCCAGAGAAGATTCAAACCAGGGATAGAGAAAGTGTCCTACACACCTTTAAAAGGTGCAGGTGCAGATATTTTTGAAAAGATCACTTTTAAGCCGGGCTCAAACTACACAGCGGTCGGCCTGATTCTCGGCTGAAAACCCCCCTCACAACATTCGGTGAAACGTTACCTCCCAAGGGCAAGTTTTTGTCGTTTTGATAGAATTTAGAAGATTGAATTTTGCCAGTTCAAAGAGTCGCAGACTGCAAATCATGGGTATCAAACACTGTTTGATATTTACGACTTGAAAGAGAATGTCGTGTATTGTCTCAGTGTAATCAGATAAGACTGACAGTTGTGATCCTCTTGATGTGTGTGGCCCAACCCAATGTCAAAATCTGATATGATTTTAAAATCGTAGTTTTTGAGCCTGACTTTAGAGAGTGGAAAAGCACAACACTGCTACAATTACAGTCAAACCAAACTATCAACACTGACATTTCAGACAGTCAGACCTTCATCAGAGCCAACAAGATTCAAATCTGCAATCTTGACATCACAAGACCAATTCCCAAACCACTAGGCCACAGCTATCCATGAGGACGCTGCAGTGTGCTGTCTGCTCTTACCCACGGGTCTGCATGTCAGCAGGTAGAGGACGATGCTTTATAAGTTATATAACTGTGCGTGTACACCAGAAACGTCCAAAGCTACCAAGTAGCCGAGGTCGTTGAAGGAGTTTCGCCATGAATTTGCTGTATTCGCTCTGGACATGACATTGACATGTTTGATTTAGCGAATCACATAACGGTTCTGGCTTGTCAACAAGGGACAGCCGCAAATATGAATATTCCGATTGGGTTTTGCCGAACCGCGTCATTAGCTCATTACCATAATATTAGTTGATTTTTAATTGCTGAAATTCGCTCTAGTTGCCCAGACCACTTCGCTCTCTGCGAATTCACTTTGGTCTCTTTACTTCCCATCCCTCTTTAGAGAAATAAAGACTTCCGTCGCTCCGGTCGCTCTTGATGTACACGTACACTTAAGCATTATTCCGACGGGACTAGTTTTATGTATGGACATGGGGTAATGCAGTCTTTCTCAAAGTGGGGCGGAAGCCCCCCTAGGGGGGCGCGGAGGTATTGGAGGGGGGGCGCGTGAACTCAGAACTCGTGAACTTCAATACTTTTCTGCTTCGCCATTAAGTCAACACATTCACTTTACAATCACAATATATTCATTAATTTATTCACTAATATTTAGAGAACATCATAGGCCATATAAGTGTATTTTAGGATCTAACAAACTTTACGAAGGCCTATTTATTTGTATTTTCGTAACAATTTTCCTCGAGGGGGGCGCAGACAGACACCCTTCCTCTGAAGGGGGGAATGGCATGAAAAGTTTGAGAAACATGGGGTAATGTGATTTGTATCTCAGGACGTCGGTAAAAGAAAAGGCCGATTCGGACTGGATTGAAATATCTCATTAAACGAACAGAGAGTAGGAGGGGTTACTCATCACGCATCTGTGACTGCCCTTGTCGTCACACGCGTGCCAACTCCACAATATATTATTGATTTTTGAGCTCATTATTGCGCATCCATGAAGGCTTTTGGTCCCGTGGAACAATTTTAATAATTGCCTGTTGGTTAGGTTTACTAACCCATCAAAATCCATTCTAATGCGTCTGCATGCGTGTCCTTTCATTTGGAGAGAGCATTTGACCATGCTGTCTGATTTTGACAGCGAACACAGCTTGGAATAACTCCCTAAAATAAAACGGTTTACTACAAGGCTGTAATGTTTGCAAGCCCGGAGAGATTTTATATATTGTGCGTTTCGTGCGCTTAACCAGACATCTTTACATAGGGTCGCATTCGGATAGGATTAGTATTACCTAGTGTAATTCTTCCGGACCGTTTTACAGGAGGTAAAACTCGTGGTGAAGTTTACCCGACATACTCCGCTATCTTTACCAGACTGACGCGTTCGGACGGGATTCAATTTCCCGGTTGTTATTACTTTACCCCAGGTCCTCCCATTAAACTAATCCCGTCGGAATAGGGCTTAAGAGTAGTAGTGGTGGTGATGGTAGGCAGTAGTGGTACCTATAGGCAGTAGTGGTACTTACCTACAGGGATGCGTGCCAGTACAAAGAGGGCGATGCTGGTGGACATGCCCAGCAGGCCGTAGCCCAGCGCACTGACCAGCAGACAGGTGAGGAGGGAGTCCCGCCGTCCCACCACATCACTCCAGCTACCCTGATGGAGACACACACACACACACACACACACACACACACACACACACACACACACACACACACACAGAAATGAAGCAATTATCACAGACACCCACTTAGAGAGATGAAGCAATAATCACACACACACACACACCCACACCCACACACACACACACACACACACACACACACACACACACACTGAGGAGGGAGTCCCGCCGCCCCACCACATCACTCCAGCCACCCTGACACACACACACACACACACACACACACACACACACACACACACACACACACACACACACACACACACACACACACACACACACACACACACACACACACACACACACACACACACACTAGATGGTACTAGATGGAGGGATCGCAGCATTACACACATCAGGAGACCTTCAAGGCATCATAACAGAGCGTAAAGATGACACGTTGATTTGAAACGACTATCGCGTGTGTCCAATATGCCTTTGCAAGTTAAGGCGTGCTCCACAAACGCCCTGAGACAAGTGAGGTTTAGGGATGGTTTTGAACTGGGCCCAATTTCGCAAGAAACTCGCCAATACCTTGCTTATTTCGCTGTTCTTGGCAAAAGTAAAGCAGCAGAAACATTGCTTTACTGACAGGTTAGGTTTAGGGATGGTTTTGGTCAGGGCACAGCAGAGCATTTTCGTGTTTAGCAACAGAAATTTGCCGTGGCAAAACAAAATTGGAGACACCGCGGAAAATTGGGCAAACCTCGTCATGTGACAAAGTGCATGAAAGTGCTTTACCATTGCATTTGAGGAGCACGCCTTAACTTCAAAAGACGTCGCACCACCACGCAGAATGCACTAGCGTGCGATACCTACGCAAAAACATGTGGTTGGCCTGAGGAGACAAATGTGCAGAGTCAGTGCCGCCATTTTTGGCGGACACATACTATTCATGCCACACGTGCAGCAGACTTAAGCAATTTACGGCGTAACACTGTGAGGATGAGTTGCACATGCACATACTAAAATGAATTACGGCTAAAGAAGTAAAAGTGACTTGAAAGTGATTTCCAGACCCTAAAATAGAGTTGAGAATGCTGTCCATGGTCCTTCCATACATTTAAGTGTATGGTGAAGGTTCAGGGCCGGACTGATGCACAGGCTAGATATGGCTGCAGCCTAGGGGGGGCCCACTTGCATTTGCAGAAAAATTGCAGAAAGAAATGCACTTGTGTTGAGTGCAGTTGGTAGGTATACATGGTACCTTTAATTCCTAGCTCCTAATTATGACACTGTAAATTTGTCGCAAAATTTGCACTCCGGGGGAGGGGGGGGCACAGCCACCTGTAGCCTAGGGGCCCCTGGCCATCTTACTCCGGCCCTGTGTATGTGTAAGCCCACTTACGATCCACAGTACGCTCCTTGATTACACATGTGAAGAAACCACAGTGCGCATGCGTGTTATTGCATCGGTATTAAGGTGTGCGAGTTCCCCTTGCTTGCTCTCAGTTTACTTATTCGAACCTGCACACTCACCAGACTTCAAATCCAAAGGTGCGATACCTCCACTGGAAAGAGCATTTACTGGGTGCTCTGCTTGGAAATTGGTGCTCTCACCCACGTGTAACCCCTACCACAAGGTAGGAAGTCATTTCAAAATAAGCCCAATACTGACCATGACATGACCTCACTGCCCTACCAATCAGACAGACAGACAGACAGACAGACAGACAGACAGACAGACAGACAGACAGACAGACAGACAGACAGACAGACAGACAGACAGACACACACACACACAGACACACACACACACACACACACACACACACACACACACACACACACACACACACACACACACACACACACACACACACACACACACACACACACACACACACACACACACACACACACACACAGCCTATATAATAAGGTCATCCATACCAGCCACAAACTCACTGCCCTATAGCTAAGACTCTGCCCTCAGTAATGTACATTTGATTTCAAGTTGATTACATATTAGGGCGCAAACTGGATGCACATTCTTGTTAAAATTCTATCTTGGTCAGATGATCTGTGGTGTAGCTGAATTATAGGTAGAGATATGTAGGTCTTTCCTAAAAGCAGTAATTAAGGTTCATTCAAGAAAAATGTGATTATAAAAATGGCATACAATAAGAGAGTACTGTTTTGCACAGCAGACTACTGAAAGCTCTTTACAGTGTAAGGCCTCATATAAACCCATTCACACCAGAGGTGTAAATATTAATCTTATTAATTCGTAATGACTGATGACTAGATTATAGTGCGGATGATTCAATGCGACTCAGTGTCAAAAGTGCAGTGTGAAGGATTGTGGCCAGAGTAGGTATTGCAACTATGCTGCTCATTGAAACTGTGCTGCCTATTGCCAAATGTGATCTTTTCGTGAATATTTACTAAGTAATAACCTAATATTTACTAGTATGCCCAAAGTAGAGTAGCTTTTGCAGCTAAAAATGTATATTTCTGGAAATTCAAAAGAGCAGACATGAAGATACACCTTTTCATAATAAAAAAGAAATCGAGCGTTAGCGTTAGTTCTGGCAGACCATGTAGTCAACGCTCCCTTTTGCCTATTGGCTGACGCCGACCAAACCCCTTCAGCAGTCCTCTAATCAGCTGCGCTTTAGTTAATCAGCTGCTGCTCGCAATTGGATGCTGGCTTTTGGCGCGCTTTATTTAAACTACCGAATTTGTTTTCCTGTCATTGCTTTTGCTGCTTGTTTTGCACCCACCACCTCCCCTGCTCCACCAGACTTATCATTGCCAAACAATGTCATACTGTCGGGCAGTCATGGGTGAGCGGTTAGGGCGTCAGACTTGCATCCCAGAGGTTGCCGGTTCGACTCCCGACCCGCCAGGTTGGTGGGGGGAGTAATCAACCAGTGCTCTCCCCCATCCTCCTCCATGACTGAGGTACCCTGAGCATGGTACCGTCCCACCGCACTGCTCCCCATGGGGCGCCACTGAGGGCTGCCCCCTTGCACGGGTGAGGCATAAATGCAATTCCGTTGTGTGCAGTGTGCAGTGTTCACTTGTGTGCTGTGGAGTGCTGTGTCACAATGACAATGGGAGTTGGAGTTTCCCAATGGGCTTTCACTTCTTTCACATTGTTGCTTGCTCTGTTCTAGGGGGTATGTTGCCTTTCCAGCTAAATGGAAGGCACTCCACCTGAGGATGCTGCTGTTCCCTGTCTTGGCTTCCATGGAGCTCATGGAGAAGCCGGGGAGCTTCCTCCGAACAGAGCCATACCGCCAAACACAAATATGCAATCAGAAATAAAGCTTCTGAAATGTATCTCTGTTTCTCGTCTCATTTTTGACTAGAGTGGATCTAACAGAACTCAATATTATAATTAATTGTCCAGGTTTACACCATAGCAGTGTCACTGTGTGTTTCCCCCATCATAAACACACAAACACACAATCAAAATGCATGCTGGGACCACATGCTGGGAGAAGTGAACCAGTCCCCCCTGCGACGAGAGAGACCATAACTTCTCATCAGCAGCTAATTTGGGACTCGTTAGGAGCCAATCAGCCTAAGTAGAGGACCTCGATGGAGGCCAGACCCCGGCTTCTCACCTTGCGTAATGGGATAGTGCTGGGTCCAAATTGACTGAGTGAATTATCACTAAAAGGTCTCGGACTAGCTTCAGCTGGCATTTCAACCTGCCTCGGGCTGTCTCGCGGAGGCCGTGGCGTGCTTATTATTAAAGGGTCAAATCATTAATCTAGCAGATTATCGGGGCACGAGATTAACGGGGTCGCACCATTTTACCCTCCATAGCGGAAGTTGCATGTACTTTGCAAGCTCTATTATACAGCGGCATGAATGGCTTACACACATACACACTCATAAGTAACACATCGTTTGTCTGTCCTCTATATTTCTCTCTCTCTCTCTCTCTCTCTCTCTCTCTCTCTCTCTCTCTCTCTCTCTCTCTCTCTCATACACACACAGGAAAGAAGAGAGACAGGAGCTTGGAGAGAGAGAGAGAGAGCGAGAGTGAGAGACATAAAGAGAGAAAATGAGAGAGAGATAGATACAGAGAGAGAGAGAGAGAGAGAGAGAGAGAGAGAGAGAGAGAGAGAGAGAGAGAGAGAGAGAGAGATAGCACAAGCGTGGAGACGTGACATTATGGCGTAATGACATTAGTGCCAATTGGATTTGCTGTGTTCTTGGCCTGTGGGGCCTGCAGGGTGCTGTGGCAGTCATAGAGAACTGGGGACGCTCTGTCTCCATGGAAGGCCACAGCGACGGGACAAACGGGCCCTTCTCCTTTTAATTTGCCATGTGACCCCTGATGCTCTAAACCAATTTAGAAGAACCGGGTGGGGAGAGCTCGAGGGCTTAAAAGGTGTGGAGGGAGAGAGGGAGGAGAGGAGAGGAGAGGAGAGGAGGGAGGGGAAGAGAGGAGAGGGGAGGAGGGATGGAGAAAAGGAGACAGGGAGGAGAGGGAGGTGGGTTTCAAGTCTCTGTCCAAAGAGAGAGAGAGAGAGAGAGAGAGAGAGAGACAGAGAGAGAGAGAGAGAGAGAGAGAGAGAGAGAGAGAGAGAGAGAGAGAGAGAGAGAGAGAGAGAGAGAAAGAGAGAGAGAGAGAGAGAGAGAGAGAGAGATAGATAACACAGCTAAACCTGACTTCACTGTGAAGCGTTTCCTTTTTTTTCTTGGAGTAGAAAATGTGACTTGTCATCCGAGCATCACCGAGCAAAATTGATTGGGGCCGTCCAATCAGGAACAGACTTGTTTACATCACCGGCATAACTTTGGAGCCAGGAACAAAATAAACACACACACGCGCGCACACACACACACACGCACACGCACACGCACATCCATCCACAGGGCCCCTTCAGGTTCAGCAATGTTAACCTGTTTGTGTACGTGTGTGACGTGTTTTCCACTGCATACCAACATGTTTGTGTACGAGTGTGACGTGTGTCGTGTGTGTGACTCAACTTTAAGAAATTATGTCAGTCCTATCCAACATTTGAAATTCCACTGTACACTTGCCGCCACTTAGTTCATCTTCAACAGTTCATAAGATCGTCAAACGAGTATAGTTCAACACTCTAGTTACAGAAATAGTCGGGTCGCTTACTACTACTACTACAACAACAAAACTCCTTTGTCAAGCAAGAATGACAATCTTCGCCGACATATTCATAAAATAGAGGAATATAGTGCCATCTTATATCATACTGTGAGCACATCAAAATTACCCTTGAACAGTGTCTGAAGACAAACCAGATCTGCTCCCATTAATAAAATAGTATGATCATTTTTTTACTTTATGTACTTTGCAGGGCTTGACACTGGCACCTGCCAACCGGCCAAATGCTGGTAAAACTTGGCTGTGGCTAGTAACAATTACAGTGCCACTAGCCAATTTGGCGGGTAGCTTGACATATCAGAATAGCATATATTCTGCATTTTACGCCTTGTGCATCAATTGTTTCTATTTGAGTTCAAGAAAAAGATCAGTTACTCAGTTTCTATTTGTTTAATTTACAGTATTTCCATGTAGACAGCTATGCACTCCTCTGCTTAGAGATTAGATGAACAGTGTCCTGATGAAAAAAAAAAAATATTTCAAATTTGTGGCTAGTAGAATCGCTGGTGGCTAGTGACTCAGGAAAACTACTAGCCACATGGCAGGCAAGCCAAAAAGTTAGTGTAAAGCCCTGGTACTTTGTACTGTATGTAGTTGATGTTTGTGATGGGTGGGTAAAATGTCCTCTGTCATGCTGTTTTGTTTGTTTTATTGCTGTTTGTTTTATTATGTGTACCTGCCTTAGGACTACAGAGGTATTAATCATAGCAAATGTATTGATTAATGTGCATTATCCTAACCAAATAAATGAATGAATGAATGAATGAATGAATGAATGAATGAATGAATGAATGAATGAATGAATGAATACAGCCTGATTAATGCATGCATTCTCATCATAAGTTAACCCCTGAGAACTTACCACGACTGTGCTGGAGAACAGTTGTAAAACTCCATACGTAGACCCTGTGATGGGAGATAGTGGGAGGAGAGAGAGGGTATTAGGATAACATGATTATATAAATGACTGTACACTGAAAACACCGCAAACTCGAATATTAAATATGATTAGCGACGCACGACACACCCCGGTGGAATGCACCGCAAAAATAAACACACCTTGTGACGACAGCGAACGAGGAAAGCCTGATCCGATCTACTGTAAAGATGTTTTCTAGTGCTCAGGGACCCAGGAGCGATATATGATTTCAAACAAGGTGCTGTCAATTTTACAAACATGCCTTTGATGGCCCGCGTCGGGTGACCAAGTCTGGGCGTTTGATGTTGTTCTTCAGCTAGTGCTGGCTTACAAGACATCAGGCCATACTAGCGCTAAACATTTGCACGATGATCACAATATCCCAAACATCCCTGTTTTCCTCAGATAGGCCTACGGTCAGTTTGAGAGCATGAGGACTAAAACCTCTCTCCGCCAGCACAACTGCCAGCATATCTCACATACCGCCTTCATTGGCTCAATGTCACCTTGGCCATAACCAAGCCAACACCACACAAGAGTCATTGTACTTTTAGGTCAACAACAGCATCGGCCTCTGGCATTAACTTCAAGTCATGTTCGATTGGATATGTCTACTGAATGTGGGTGATCATCATCACAGCTTTTCATCACCAACCCCTTGTCACGGTCAATTAATCACCCATAGAATACGTGAAGTGAAAGCCCAACTGGAAAACTCCAACTCCCATTGTCATTGTGACACACAGCAGTCCACATCACACAGAAAAATTGCATTTATGCCCCCAATGGCACCCAAAAGGGAGCGGTACGGCGGGATGGTACCATGCTCATGGTACCTCAGTCATGGATGAGAATGGGGGAGAGCACTGGTTAATTACTCCCCCCACCAACCTGACAGGTTGGGAGTCGAACCGGCAACCTTTGGGCTACAAGTCTGACGCCCTAATCACTTACCCATGACTGCCCATTTTGCAGTGTGAATTCAACACTTGATGACGAGTCTAATAACACTTTCAGTGAGTTCTATTCTCTCAGTACTGCACTAAAGGGGAATTGGTAGCATAATCCCATTTTGGCATATGATCAAATACTGTATAGTGATGGGGCACAATGTTGTGTAGCCTCTTACTGCAGATGGGCCTAACGGACCTATTCATTTTTTGCTGAAAACATTCAACTACCGGTACAACATCCTAACATATTGCTATGACAAGGCCGAGAGTCTTAGGTAACTGATTGAAACTTGGTCATCACCATTTTGGTGACAATAAGGTTATAACAGAGGCTCTGCGCTAAGGGGTTAAAAGGTGACTTCCACTTCAACAATGCATTTTTTTACTATGCAGTTGTGGGTGAAATATTCTTAAAATTCCACACACAGAGAGGAGGGCTGCAAGACGACACATACCTACGATGCCGGCCACCGTGGGACTGGCTCCCAGGAACTTGACATGATGACTCAGGAGAGGGATGATCATACTGACCCCAAACAGGTCCTGTGGAGAGAGAGAGAGCAGGGTATGAAGAAACACTTTTACACTGCTGTCCCTAGGGAAAAAGACTGCAGTTTTTTGCAGGACTGTAGTATTTTCCAGTCCAAATTACTGCATATGGCATTGTTTCTTTGCAATATTTTGCAGGTGTAAATATTTTATGTTCAAAACACATCATTCAATGCCTAATACTTAAAACTTAAAACTAAAAGGTTTTTTCCCATCATGACCGTGCAAACACACCAAAGGCGACAAGAGCGACAACAGCAATGGAAGTAAATAACCTTGTATAGAAGAGCTAGCGAAAAAAGAGACAAGGGATTCGGATGACAAGAGGCAATTTGAGCGACACAAGCGTCAGTTTGTGGTTGAACTTTAGCGAATAATATACTATTGAGCTATGATGCGGTTCGGCGACAGCCACCACAGTCAACTGGAAAGTCGGAATGCTTTTAACGGTCATTCTCTGACGCTTTTATCGCTCGTGTCGATCTTGCTATGAAGACAGTCCAGCTACTCTTTGTAGCTCTTGTCTCTTTTGGTGTGTTTGCATGGTAAGGGTGATGCCTATCTCTGATGCTGTGGCCAGTTTGATACAGTAGTTTTTGAGATTGCATGGTCATAGGTTTGAATCCCATAGCAGTATGAAGAATATGAGGGGGGTACTACTGTATATTCAGTGAGTCATATTTTCCTACAGCATAACTCATGGGTAAAGTGTCCTTGAGCAAACCATCTCTGCATTGTTGCAGGGCATGTGTACACCCTGTAAGTAAACCTAATTTACTAAGCCACTCTAGATAAGAACGTTAGCTATAATGTAATGACATGACTACCTTAAAGTTGGCACAGACTGCTGCTGGAGGAAACAAGATCACCTATGTAACGGTGGGGGGGGGGGGTTCGGGGTATTCCATACAGTAAAAGCAGACTGCTATGAACAACAATGATGCTACTTAAACTGTACTAATGTGAACTGGTATGCCAGTCATGCTGTGACCATTAAAAGAAAGGAATACCAGTGTGGTGAGTACTACTGGCATGACGCATTAAGGCGTAATGGCAACTGGTAACAGAAAGTCATTGTACAGTAAAAAAAAAAAAAAAAAGAGAGAGAGAGAGAGAGAGAGAGAGCTGCTGGCCTCCTGATTGTGCTGCGGACCTTTATGCAAAAGGATGTCCTATTTGCAAGACCATGTAGTGGCAGAGTCATAGTTTTGTAATACATAAAAGTTACTACAAAATGTAAAGCATTCCACAGTCAATGTGCTAGTGTAACTGCAGTATTACAGCAAACAACATCTCACGCTGACACAATGACCAGGCACACTGCTATTCCAGACACGTTGGCCTATACCAGTGTTTCCCAACCCTTTTTGTCTTGTGTACCCCCTAAGCCTGTTCGTTGTGCCATGAGTACCCCCTGACTCACATTCTATATCGCTTTCTCTATTCCAATGTAACTAAGCTCCATACATTTGTTAAAATTGCATCTTTCCAAGTACCCCCTGCAGTATGCTCGCGTACCCCTAGTGGTACACGTACCCCTGGTTGGGAAACACTGGCCTATACTACCCATGCTTGTGGTGTAGTCACATCACATGCCATTCCCTGATGTCTATCTGTCACTACCAAATGGGTGACAGACAGTGATGGGCAAAATAGATTCACTGGTTTACAATCCTGTGCCACATATTCCAAATGACTTCATTTTACCTGTCCAATTCAGCCAGGTGATTGTCTGGTTGAATTGGACAGCTATAACAAGGTGATTTGGAATAGGTGGAGCGTAACCCATTAATCCATTTGCCCATCACTGCTGACAGATAGCCTGTAAGGGGCAATACTGACCTGGGTACAGTAGCAGAGGAGGGTGTCCAGCATCACGCCTAATTGCCCCCAGCCTTAACAGCCTTACAGCCTGTTTAGCAACATTTTCCTCAGACCCCGGCGTCGGCACAGTCTGCCAAGCCAGCCAAGATTCCTGATTGAAGTCACACCACTGCGTTGGCCGTGTCACGGCACTTTCTATTAAACTAACCGTTTAATTGTGGGCACAACTATGCCCGAATCCGCACAGGGAACAAACAAGAGGGAGTCAGGGGTGGGTGTGTCAAAACCCAGCGAGAATCAAGCCTTTCAAATGGAGTTTGCTCTCACATTTCCGAAGACAAATGGTAAAAGTGTTGAAAACAAGGCTACAGTTCACTGTCTATTCTACAGCCTTCTTTATTGCTGTTTATGGTGATGGAAGGAAGCTATTATATCAGCTTTAAAGGGAGGAGTGACACCAAACCATTTCTTTTCTGTTTTTCTTTTTATTTCTATACAACTACCAATCATCAAAGTCTATTTTTATGGGTGTAGGTCAGTGTGGTATCCAATATATGCACGAATTCTGGGTAGCTTCACTACTGCCTGAAGAGGGCCACTCAATGCAACAAAAGTGCATTGTGTGCTATGGCAATGG
The DNA here is from genome assembly GCF_034702125.1 of Engraulis encrasicolus. NCBI lineage: Eukaryota > Metazoa > Chordata > Actinopteri > Clupeiformes > Engraulidae > Engraulis > Engraulis encrasicolus. The sequence continues at coordinate 30,948,134 of NC_085869.1, read as the reverse complement.
ATCTACAAGAGGTAGAGCTATAAAGGGTCATAAACAGCTGACACATATTGATTGACCCACTGCTCACCATGACTTGAGCAAACTGCGCAGTCAGGAAAGTTTAAGCAAACAAGTCTGAAACAAAAGTTGGAAACAAAAGCTACTTCGGAAAAACTATAATCTAGCCCAATCACCTGTCCAAAGCAGCATTAGGTCCAGAGCAAAAGGCAATGATTACATGATTAAATCATAAACACGTTGACAAATAACAATGCACGACTCGACTTACCATGAATCCGACTACATAGATACATTGTATAATCCGCGTTGGTCTCCTTGCTTTCTGAGAAATGTTACATTTTGAGTTATTCATTCTCCTGCACTGACAGTTCTGTACACAGCCAATGCGGAAGCGCACACTGCAACACTGTAGCGGTCCATCGTCAGTTCTGACTACACACCCGCAGTATCAAGGGGGGCATCGAGGACTTACCCAATAATTGACATACGAAATCACCTCGAGATACCACGAGCTTCGGGCTTATGTCATCAATATTATTTTTTGTGTTCATGTTAATGAACTCTAACCCAAATATTTGGCGTTCGTCTCCAGTTTTACAACACAATGGTTTATTTTGGAACCCCCTGAGCATGGTATCGCCCATCATATGCGTCAGAGGATGAAAAAGACAACAAGCGCCACATTTGATTTTCTGCGTAGTCCACTAGATTTGCACACAAAAAAACCCTTCGACATTTATTATCGCAACGTCATTATACCAGAGGTGTACATTATGCAAGGTGCACATATAGGCCTAATAGGCCAACGCATGGCATTTTTTGTATTATTATTATTATTATTATTATTATTATTATTATTATTATGAGTGCAAACTAAGCATTAATAAAATATAATGTGAATTGTAGGCTATAGCCTACTGTTTATAACATTCTTATTGGTATAGATATTGCTACATGGTATACATATAACAGTTATGTTGCAAATGAATAACATTTAACAAGAAAGTGGCACCTTTGATAAACGAGTTAGTCATCTTTAGACTAATCCCAGGCTAGTCTTCTATAATAATAATAATAATAATAATAATAATAATAATAATAATGCATTTTTTTATTTGCACCTTTCAAAACGCTCAAGGACAACGATAAAGGTAAAAACAAGACACATAAAAAAACTCAGACAATGTAAATGCAAGAGAACAGGAAACAGTTATAAGTCGTAATAAATACCCATTTAAGATTGCACAGCTCCATGAATTATATTGCCAAGTGGATGCAGTCAAGTGTATGCTAATACAGACTGTGGCTCATAATGTGCTTACATTATGGCACATATGTTGGGTCAGTTAAAGTCTTCAGGCCTAGGCCTACAGTCAATGGCACACATATACAATGCAAATACAACATGCATGATCATGATAAACAAGTTCAGTTTACTTTGTGTGTGTGTGTGTGTGTGTGTGTGTGTGTGTGTGTGTGTGTGTGTGTGTGTGTGTGTGTGTGTGTGTGTGTGTGTGTGTGTGTGTGTGTGTGTGTGTGTGTGTGTTTGTGTGAGTGTGTCTGTGTCTGTGTGCTTGACTTGACTTGACTTCAGGATGTCAGGCCTATCCTTGTGTGTATGTATCCTTGTGCTTGTGAATTTTCTTCTTGGAGCAGGCGTCACTCTTAATTATTAAATCTCTGAGGGTGCAAATTTCAAATTCAATGTTTCAAGAAGGAGGCCGCACCTTGCATAGTAGTGTTTTTATTGCACAGACGCGTTTCGGCGTGTGCCTTCTTCAGTGTGCAACAGTGTTGCACACTGAAGAAGGCACACGCCGAAACGCGTCTGTGCAATAAAAACACTACTATGCAAGGTGCGGCCTCCTCCTTGTGCTTGTGGACATGTGTGTGTGCATGCCACCACTTGTGTGTACAGGGCCATCACTAGACATAAGCAGAGTATGCAGAGTGCTTGGGGCACCAACCACTTTTCCCCTCTTAAATTGAGATTGATGAAGGAAGTCATGACAAAAATACTGAATTACATTAAAAAACAAATATTATTAGCAAGTAGATCATTTTTATTATTATTATTATTATTATTATTATTATTATTATTATTATTATTATTATTATTATCTAATTTTTTAATTATTATCTAATTTATTATTATTATATAATCTTAACCCTATCCTATCCTATCCCTTGCCCTAACCCCAACCCTAACTATAAGTTCGGCCGAGCATGCATCTCCCATATATTTCAGTTGTATTATACCAGTGGATTTTTAGAGCAGAGTAGAGCATGGTCTCAGTTTTTATGTTCGTAGGAAGGATGAGAACGACTGGAAAATTGAAAGTTATTACCTAGTTCTGACCTGGTGTTATGTCACCATCACTTCAAAAGCCGCTGGCGGTGTCACAGGGCAGATGGCCTGGAGGAGGTAGAGTTCTGTAAATGTGTCTCAATGCAATCCAGGTCGCCAGTCCAGGACTGACAGTCATTCATTCACACTGAGGCTATGTCTCAAATCACGCACTTGTGTCAGTGCACTGACAGTCAGTGCACAGTGCACACAGTGCACTGAGGTCTTTAGTGCATAGTGTCGTGGAAAAATTTGAGCACTATGCACTGTGCCCTCGCTGGAAGTGATGGCTGAGCATGGCATTAGCTCGCCAAAATATGAGTTGGCTACTGTTTACAATGCACAGCATCTGGTGCTTGTATTTCCATTTCCTTCACACCAAAGGACAACAATCACACATCACTGATTCTTGAGAAAGCGGCTAAAACATGTCTCTGCAATAAACTGCCAATTCTGTTGAAAATAAACTACATTTTCATGAACAAAATGAATCCAGGTAAAGACCCAGGGGTCTGTTACACAAATGTACAGTCGTTTGAAATATTTAAGTGTAATTTTATTACTTTTCATGGCTATAAACCTGCCCACACCCTGTAAAAACAGCTGTCCCAAGGACAGACATCATCATTTCAATTGACTTAAAATGTAAAAATCATTGATACTCTTGAATAATATCACCCTGATATGAAAGTCCATATTGAAGTGGTTCTGCAGATATGCACATAGTGCGTGTAAAGCAATATTTACTACTATTTTCTGATTGCTCAAAGTGTGTCCAGCATATTAGTCACCACCGTCAGATTTTTTTAAAAAGACAATAAAATCAGGTACGCACAAGGTCATTGTCATTACTTAGGACCCCGTTTCAAACCTTTAGCTCTACTGAATACTTCACCATCACTGGAGCTCCTGTAAGTTTACTAATGTTGCCTCAATTTGTTAATTTGTTTGGACACTGGTACTGTCCCAACCATAAACTGTCAACACCGTCGGGGGGTTTAATAGTATTATGTTACATTAATGTTAATTATATATACATTTTCAGAAGCGGCATGAAGCCCCTAAGAAACAGAGCGAAAACGAAGTGGCTAATGTGAGCAAAAAATGCACAATATGTAAAAGAGTGTTTTTTTGTCTCACACCGTCAGATGTCACCACCGTCAGATTTTGTTCCGCTCATCATCTTGTTCCATATTTTACTAAATTGTGCTGGTTAATGAAACATTACCAGACATGTTAGTAATAATTGTGACCCAAACTTATACTCCGGCCTCCACTGAAGTGCATTTGGAGGGTTTTTTGTCACAAAACCTGACGGTGGTGACATCTGGTGTAGTTCACAAAAAAGCATGTGTTTTACATGTTTTTGACAAGTTTTAAGAATATGCTTCCAATAAGTATCTACAATTATGTTGAATTGTAAAAGTAATTCACTTAAATACAGTAAACATATTTTTTTTACTTCTAATTCTGTCTGACGCTGGTGACAAAACCAAAAAAGACCCCATTTTATGAAAAATGTAAAACATGGGGAGCTTGGCCAATACATTCACTGCACAGCCAAGACCTTCATCTATGATAATACACCTCTATATTTTGGATTTGAACAACTTAAAACCTGTTTATGCCACATTTTTCAATAATCTAGGCCTACTTCCTAGAGTATCTAACAAATGAAGAAAAAACTCATGCACAAACATACTGTGCACACACAAAAATAAAGTGTTTAAGCTAGATGTCATTGACTTGAGAGGGCTATTTATTTTGCTAAATGTAGGTAATAATTAGGTCACTTTCACCACCTTCAGATTAATGTCACCACCGTCAGTTCTTAAGTCACCACCGTAAGAAGGAGTTTTGGACATTTTCAAAGAATGTCCTTACAAAATGTTCCTTTGGAGTTGTTGAATTACCAAAGTAATTGCAAATTTAAGCCTACACGAATATTTGTGAAATTACAAAAAATTGTTTGATCTATTTAGGCATTAAGTAAGCATTGTCTGACAGCACATATTTTTAAATTAGAACACATGAAGCCGTATTAAAATAGAATGAAAGTGAATTTTCAACATTTAAAGGCGTATGTGTGAACCAAAAAACACACACAATCACTTAAAAACTCCAGATACATATGCAACCAAATCAATACACTTTTTATTGCTTTTAAATTGTGTCTGACGGTGTTGACAAAAAACAAGGTATGATCGGTGAAAAACCTGATTTCTGAAAAAAATTCAAAATGGGGAGATTGGCCTTGTGCATTTCTGAAAAGCCAAGACCTTTGTCTACGAGGATATACTATATTATTTTGTAATTCACTTCGCTTTTTTCTTTCGAGATTACAACCTGTTTTAGCCACTTTCTCAAGAATCAGTGACATACAGTACAATACTTTGGCTGGCATGAAACGGTTGGTGTCCCATCAACATTACTTACAGAATTAGGAGACTGTTGTCCAAACTCTTCTACTGAACTGAATGCCACATTTCCTCTGTGTCATTGTCAACATGGCCGCCGTTTAGTGCGTGCAGTGTCCATCATTCAAGCACTGCATTTTTCCGCCATTGTTAGGGGATC
>NC_085869.1:30915710-30938210 GCF_034702125.1 Engraulis encrasicolus | reverse complement strand
GAATGATTTTGGGAGGTGAGAGACGAAGGGGTGTGTGTTGCAATGTGGAAGGAAGGGCGCTGACTTCCAGAACAGAGAACTTCAAGATTCAAATTCAAAAAAATTCACTAGGCCAATCGATCCAAATTAGCTGAATAACCACAATCACTGTCAGATGGTCAGAGGAAGGAAATCACTCTACCAATACTCATATTTTCAAATTGATGTTTTTATTGAGATAGGACAGTGAAGATTTTAGACAGGAAAGTAGTAGGCGAGAGGGCTGGGAACTGACCCACATCTGACTTGAGTCTGGGTCCCCACGACATTCAAGCCCATACTTGGGTGGGTACCTTATATTGGTGACAAAAAGACCAACAAAGGTCGGCGTCTGCGCCTTGAACTTAATGCTCGTGTATTGCTTGGTGCGAGCACTCCCAAAAAAGTAGTAATCACTCAAAATAATGGAAAAAATTATGATGTCTACAATGTCTACTGGAGACATTGTAAATGGACTAGCTCCGAAACGTCTGTCTCTCCAGTTAATCCTTAGACTTCTGTTGTATATTTTCGGCTTCAATACACTTTTTCACACAAGTCTTGTGTGCGCCTCCTTTTTTCCATTATTTTGAGTGATTACCTTATGTTGGTGAAATGTGGCACAGCAATGCTGATGAGCAGGATGCTTGCACACAACCCATATTTCTTCATAGGGTCCAACATTTACAATTGAGTGCATTTGTTTATTTATACACATCAACTATCACATCACACAGATTAGTGCAGTTCTACTCTACATAAAATTAACTGATCACATTGCCCAGTGTGGTTGTAAGTTATTTTGGTGCATGTTATTATCGTCCCTGGAGTAGTGGAGGTTGGTGGGTGGATGATGTGTGTCAAGGGTTGCTGTCCGGCACAGTCAAAGTTCACCGAAGGGCTTATTATGGGTTTGCAGTTTAGTTGTGAACAGCTGGAGTTCTTGCAGCTTGAAAGACACTTTGCTCCTCATCTGATGACTTTTATCAGTTGTCTGCTTGACATAACAGGGAACTCTTGTACGGTACTTATACTCCTCTGTTATCAACCCAGTACGACATGGCCCCTTTTGTAAACGAGCGGTTACCAGAATGGCAAGTTGTAGTGTAATACTAAAGGCCCTGTGCACTGTCATAAGTCCCTTTTCGACTAGCCCTGTTAGAACGGGGCTGCGCGCTGCTGGGGCGTGGTTTCGTTTTCTTTTTGCATTTACCCCACCCATCATCAGCTCAAACAGGGCTCAAACAGGGGCGATTATAGAATCGCGAAAGACGTGGTTCGAGGCGTGCGGAGCTGAGTTCCACTAGGCTAAATGTTGCCTGTGTTAGGATTTACCGGCATGTGAAAACACCTATCCCCACTCACGCACTTTAAAAATCAACTTTTCTGTCGGCAGTTTTTACAGTAGACAGAGAAAATTTGCTCAAGCAATTATCATGTTCTTTAAAGTAGCCTAAGTCCAGTCCTTGGCCAAGGAGTTATATTATTAGCTTATTAGGCTATTATTTTAAAATCACGCTATTTCCAAAGCTCCATGCCTCCTCCTTGTGAGAAGTCGTTTTTTTACCACCATGCAAAATAGGGCACACTAAAGTAGCCCTTTTCATTGCACATATCTTCATATACGAACCTGCAGAGGGATGGCGAATTTGCTGTTATCAAATTAAATGTAAAAATGAAAATTTCGAATGAAAAAGACAACTGTGGTTTATTCGAGGGAACAAAGATTTCCTCTCTATCCGGCTGGAGAACAACGCCATTGTTTACTTGAAGTGGCGACCGCTTAAAGTTAAATAACTTTGGATTTAAAGAACATAAACATGTGCCGTAAAAACCTGTAAAAAGCTAAGAATCCCAGCCTTCGAACAAGCCCTAACACATGTATGTAGGTCTAGGTTAAGGAGATCGCTGTCTGTTCGAAAACAAAATGACGAGGTAAAAAAAAAAAATGTTTGGAAAGCGCTATTTTTTCACTTGAAACAGCGGCCGCTTAAAGTTATATAACTTTGGATTGAAAGAACATAAAAACGTTCCGTGAAAACCTATAAAAAGCTAAGAATCTCAGCTTTCGAACAAGCCCTAACACATGTCTGTAGGTCTAGGTTAAGGAGATCGCTGTCTGTTCGAAAACAAAATGACGAGGTAGGGCTTAGATTCACAATGGCGTGAAAACACAGTGTTGTCGCAGCTAGTTGCAGCAGCTGATCATACGGCCCAGTTCTAGCCCCCGTTGTATGGAAATGCGTGCGAGACAGCACCATCGACCCCCCCGTCAAGTTTCATGAATATTTATAAAGCCCGCACCGGAACGCGGAACCCAATGGAAAAATGACTATAGTGGTGTAGTATACATTCCATGACTATTGCAGCATTCCACTGGAACAGCATGCATTAAGAGTCTACATTATTAGAGTTATTCTGGGTTTTTATTTAGCTTTGAAAGCTCAATGGTCATGGTAGCCTGTCAAGAATATACGGTAAGACAAAAAGTATAATCTGGCACTGCACCTTGATGAAGGTGAGGGAGGATCAACGATTGGCATTCAATCTGAATGGTTCAAACTGTATGGCTGCATGAAATGGTCAGCCATAGCTAATGGTTAGGCAGGTGGTCTTAAGATCAGAGGGTTGCAGGTTTGAATCCCACCCTTACCTCTCCCTATACACCTCCATCCATTGCTGAAGTGCCCTTGAGCAAGGAACCTGTAGCCGCACATTGCTTCAAGGACTGTAACCAATACCTGTAAATATATGTAGGCCTAAGTTGCTTTGGATATAAGCATCAGTAATGTAATGTAACCAGCACGTCCACCACAATGAAATGAGCCAAAACTCCCACTTGGAAAGTCCCATTGTCATTGTGGCACAGTACAAGCAATGCAATTGCATTTATGTCTGCCTCATCCACGCAAGGAGGCAACCAAATGGTTATGGTGATGATGATTATTCACCCCCATCCCCCTCACCCGGGAGTCGGGAATCGAACCGGCAACCCTTGAGCTACAACCCTGACCACTTTACCACTTACCAAGTCCTCTCCGACAACTGTCCATTCAGATTAAAATAGAGGAAACTTGTTACACAAAGTGAAGTGATTGAAGGACAGACTTTGCATCCTTTTGGGTTGTCTCTGAAGGTGCAGTGCTAGACCACCTGTTTTCTGCTGTAATAGTGAGTAATAGTCCCCTTAAGAAATTTAGGTCAGCTGTGTTGTTTAAGGGCACCAGCCATCACATAGGTGGCATTCGAACTTGAACCCCTCTGATGTTAAATCCAACTCCTAAATATGAGGCGGCATCTTCTCCAAATGTGTATTGTCATGTCAATCATAGTCTTATATTTTGCATCTCAAGTTAACTTACCTTCCTTGTCATCTGTCATTGGCATGGTTCACTTGAAAAAGAAACGACTGTGACCCTGGTGAAATAAAGGATAAAAATATCCGGTAACACTTTATTTTAGGGATACATCTATTAGCACTAATACATACAATGTTAATGCCTGCATAAGTAACTTGTAAGGCATGTACTAAGCAAACACTAAGGCCTACTAGGTCCTTACTAAGGTTAAATTGGTAATAAATCCCTTATTGTGCATGAACAAGACATTTGCGAAAACATGCCTAACAAATATTTGATTTTGCTTTGTACATGCCTTACAAGTTACTTATACAGGGACATTGTATGTATTAGTGCTTGTAGATGTATCCCTAAAATAAAGTGTTACCAAATATCCTTCAGGATAAATAAAGGAGCTCTACTGCTTTGTATAAAAGTGGGGCAGCATACTGGTTTCGGAGGTGGTCTTAAGATCAAAGGGTTGCAGGTTTAAATCCCACCCTCCCTATACCTCCAGCCATGGCTGAAGTGCTTTTGAGAAAGGCATCGAACCCCACAATGCTCCAGGGACTGTCACCAATTCCCTGTAAATATGTAACTAAGTCACTTTGGATTAAAGTGTCAGCTAGGTGTAATGTAATGTAATGTAATGTATGAATGAATGAATGATTTTATTTGACATCTTCAGTTCATATAAATAAAATAAATACATGATTGAGTTTCATATAAACCGCACCACATACTTAAATTAAAAAAACAGAGAGTCAGGATAGCACAATAAAGCTCGAAAGCTTATTTCCATTGTGGTCCTTGGTGGTAATGATCTGCTTTCTGCCCATCTCAGGAGGGAGACATGATGGTGAACCAGGACATGTCGGACCCCACCGTCTTCTACCACGAGGGCTTCTTCTGGCTCTGCTCCTTCACCGGCCGCCTCGAACCGTCGGAGGGAGAAAACTTACTCAAGTTCTGGTTCAGTAAGTGAGAGTCTTGAATAATTATGGCCTCTGAGGAACCACCTAAGGTAGCTAAATGGTCCGAGAACATTATTCAGAGAACCTGGGGTTTTCAGTATTGGGCAGATACATTTTGGATGAGAGGTAGCTTAGGAGCACTGAATTATGTCAGTTGTACAAACGACCAGAGGTCAGCTAGCCAAAGTAAAAGTAGAAGTAAAACAAAAAAAAACTACAATAGTTTTCTCACTGACTAACTGGTCTACAGTTACCGTAGAGCAATTTACCAGATTCTGCAGTGGTTGGATCAAATTTTGGAGTTTTCTATTTTTTTTTGAATAACTAGTGTACCTGCTATGTCATATCATGTGCCAGTGTTGTGCTTACGCCATAAATGTACTTCTACTCTTACTTTTACCCCTGCAAACGACCCACAGTAATTGTTAAGTTGGAATAGTAGATTTAATCGCTCCTAATACTGTACGCTCGTAGCCTGGCTATCGGGACTCTAAATGTCCAGCAGAATGGAATGAGCCTACAAGGCAGCATGGGAAATTCCCAGTCTAGTATGTTGATACCACATAGCTGCATTGTCACATGGTGGAAATGGCAGCATTGATGGGGACGTGTGTGAGGGCCGCAGGATGTTTCCCCTCTGACTAACTCCAGCAGCTTTGGAGGGTACACTAAAGGGTAGGGCTGTAACGACATTGTATCGAACCGAGAAATCGTGATACACAGTCACGATACTGTATCGTGAAGGAGGCAGTATCGTGATACGCCCTTTCAAAGTTTTATTACCCATTAGGCCAGAAAACAACCTTATGATTTGATGTGATAGTGTTTACAAACTTCAGTGGAGATACATTTCAGAAATCGTGGGGTTGAGTGTATCGTTACAGCCCTACTAAAGGGCTCACAAGGTTTGAGGCACTCAACAAGATGATTTTGAAAATCCATTATTCTTCAGGACTAACATTTAAAATCCTAACACGTTTCAGGCCACATTGGCATTTTCAGTGCATAAATGCATTAACCCACTAAGATAGGCCCCTGTTATAAATTAGCTGTTACTGTACTCTGATAGTAAGAAGTTTTGTCAAGGAATAGAAAAGTATTCCATGGTGGACCACTGCACGCCATGAGGCTACGTAATAGAATAAGCCTCCCTCATTATTATGTGGGCACAACATGCTGATAGTAAAGGTTCTGCATGAAAGGGTTAAAAGAAACACCAACATGCTCCGCACACAGTCGTGCTCTTCAGAGGCAGGATAAAGAGCTTAGGAAGGGTTGTCATGAGACAAGGTGTTAGGCATCCTGGTCCCAGCCTGCTGTCATCAGCTCTTGCCTATGGCACCCCTCTGCACAGGCATGGTGAGCTAGGCACAGGCAGACGCCACCATTGGAATTGGCACAGCAGAGCAGGACCGGCCGGGGGCATTTCAGGTGACAGGATTTTGGGATGGATAAAACAAAGGATGCATTACTTTGTCCTCCTCTTCCTCCTGCTCCTCATTTCCTATGTTTGTGATGTTATAAAAAGCTGCCCATTTTGACGAAACGATCAGGTGTTGAGAAGTTCGGAGAACTCAGAAAGGAAACGATTCCTGTCCAGTTGCAGTGTTGTTTCCTCTGTGCGCTGACCTTTTTCCAAGCGGCTGCGTCACTGGTCACCATTACCTATCCATCACATTTCCAGAGGCTGAAACAGATGAGGAGTGTCGATGGCATACTGAAATAAGAAAACCCTTACCCTAACCCTTGGGTCCTGAAAACTAACTCGATATTAGAATTGAGTTTAGGATAATAATTTAGTGTACTGTTCATTTTTGGTGCATCTGCATGTATCAACATGTAATTTTGTGTTCTTGATGTTATTATTGTGCACATGCTGCTACTTTGTTAAACTGTACCTAGTCAATATAATGTTGACTTTAAAATAGACTAACAGAACTTACAGCAGCTTGTGATTGTAACCGTGTTCTTGACATACCAAAGATGAATATGAATATAATGACATCGATATCAGCCTAGTGCATTTCATGTGAAGATACTGTCTGCAGTGACCATTTTCCCTCTCTCCGCAGCCAACCAGCCCCACAGTAAGGAGTGCAAACATGCCTACCTGTTCCCTTACCCAGTGTCTGAGGCCACGCACAATGCCACCACCGTTGACTCCGCCATCAGTAAGTACCAATAGTACTGAATGGAAGAGTGTGTAGAACACAATAGAACTCAATAGAATAATAGAATAGAATGACCAATGAATTTGCGGACATGCATGAGTAATAGTTTAGACACAGCCTATGTAAGTATATAATATGATCCTTCTGAATTAAAATTAATCTGGCTACAGAACTACAAAAACTGCTTCCAAAATGGCCCGTAGTGTGCTTATGGGAGCTTATAGGAGCACTTCTGCCAATTTCAATATGCTGCTATATTGCTCACACTACCCTTGACTTGTCAGTACCCGGTGATGCTGCATATTTCGGCTCAGCCCTTTCCGAGATCTGAGCTATTCTAATGGGGGCAGCCTTTGTTTACATGAAAAATCTTCTTAACATAGGCCTACTCCAAATATTATCCCAAAAGGTATCGCTGTTTGCTAGTTCTCTGCTGATGTTGCATAACCTTTTGGATGTTATTGGGAATAAATCAAGACGTTTGTTAAAACAAGTGTAAACAAACTCTGCCCCCATTACAATGACTAGGATCTTGGAAAAGGCTGAAGAAAAAAAATTACACTCATGTGACTGACAATTCCGGGGTAGTGTGAGCAATGAGCATTACAACTGCATGTCGAAATTGGCTGAAGTTATCTTTTAAGGTCAATTCAGCATACATTCTCAAACACATACATAATGTAATGTATTATAATGTATAACACAAAGTATGTATTTGATCTGTTGGGACACACTGACTGTTCCTCACATATTACTGTATATATCCTTGATAATACCCTCTTTCGTAAGTCGCTTTGTATAAATGACTGCTAAATGTAATGCAATGTAATATCCTTATGTAGTCTACAGGGACTTCTGGAAATTCTGAAATTAAGTTCATTTTGGCATACATTTTCAAGCACACAAATAATGTATAATGTATTATAATTCATAACACAAAGTAGGCTATATATTGCTCTGTTGGGATGCACTGGCTGCATCTGTATCCAGTATTTTCCCCACACATTCTATATAACTAATAATACCCTCATTTATAAATCACTTCGCATAAATGTGACCGCCAAGTGTACTGTACTGTAATGTACTGTACTGCCATGTCCCTGTGTGTAGTCTACAGGGGCTTCTGGAGCGTGTTTATGCTGGTGGGTGTGCTGGCGGCCATCTTGGCTGGATTCCTCATCATCTGTGCGGCTCCGTTCGCTAGCCACTGTCTCTACAAGGCTGGAGGAGGACTCTACTTCATAGCAGGTGATCACATATCTCTCATGTTACTCTTTGAGCAATTAAATCAGGATAACAATATTCTCAGTTTCTACATTTTGTGCCCATTCGCTATTCGGTATTGGCAAGGGGTTCACGATTCGATGCACATCACGATACACATAGCATGATGCAATACTATCACGATGCATTGAAACACATATTATTGCGATATTTACTTCAGTAAATGTGTAAAAATACAGCTTACTTGCTAGTTAGCATTCATAAGTCAATTTATCAGGTACAACAGAACTATTATCTAATCTCTACTGAAAAAAATGAACCAGTAGCACATTCCACACACAATGTTTTTAAAAAAAACCTTTTTTATTATTATGAAATAATCGTGTCATGAATCATATATAGCGAAAATTAGTATCGCGAATAAAAAATTCTTTGTATGGCTTGAGGCCATTTCACGTTTCACCCTAATATAAAGGCATCAATCAATCGGTGGTGCGGATGAGACATCATTAACCCCTTAAGACACGGCTTTACAAATTAGCTTTCACCAGAATGGCAATGACCAAGTCGTAATATATTACTGAAGGCCCTGTGCACTGTCATAGTAGTGTAGTACTATAGTAGTTAACTTTCAATGTCTATTACAGCATGCCACAGGACGTACGGCGCGCATTATGTGGCTACGATCCAAAAAGAAGTTTAGCTAAGAAGGAATTCTAGTTTAGAACTAGCTCTGTTGACTACCATGGTAGGGAGGATGAATGCAAATCTTAACAGACATGCTAATAGGCCTACTGACATGTAATACTTAAGTTATAGGCCTACTATGATGGTCTAAGATTAGACTTAGCTATCTTTGGTCAATGCAGTGGGCACTCTGCAAAATTCCAGGCAGGGACAGCAGCAGGTTCATCCCTCTGTGGCTATTCTGGACCTGATAGCATTGTGTCTAAGCTAGCACTGCAGGAGCATGAGCTGGGCAGCGTGACGGACACATTTCGTCACTCACTTGTTAATAATAAAAGAATTACAAACACATTTCACCAGTTGGTATCCCCTCAAACTCCAAACAGAGTCTTAGAACACACACAAACACACAGACCCAAACATGGGCATGCACCTCACATCCGCTATTCTTGGCTTGCTAAGTGACTAAGCAAAGTCTCGAGAGACTGAGCTACAAAGCATTCTTTAGTATCTCTCCTCTCACCCTTCTATCTCTCCCTCCACCCATCCCTCCTTCACTCCCTCCATCCCTCCCACCATTCCCCATTCTCTCCTCCACAGCTCTATTTCTGCTGGCTGTCATTGTCATGTTTGTCATCTGGAAAGAGGCGCTGGAGTTTGTGCCGCTCTACTTGGATCACCAGAGAGACAAGTGTCCGCTCTTTGAGATGAACATGGACTACGGCATTTCCTTCATGTTCGCCCCTGTGGGGATTTTCTTCTGCCTGCTGGCCGGCCTGCTCTTCTTTGCCATCGGACGCACTGTGCAGAGGAGGGGCGTTTAAGTGGCCTGCAGGGGTCACTGATGTGCGGACACAGCCACACTACACCACATGACTACACAAGCGTTGCTTCATGGATTGTCTATTTTTTTTCGGAAGGCGGCTTTGTACTTTTCACATATTTTTTTTTACATGTGTTTCCTCAGATGACTTCGATTTTGAGAGCAGTGGGTGCTGATGCAGTGCTGCTCAGAACTGTAATCTGTGCTTCTCAACAGGTGCAGCTGTGGTGAGCATGTGATATTGCCAGACCCTGGACATCATCAGCATAAGTTCATATGGTAAAGGTCCTGCCACATGTTTGTTTCAGCCAATTAGCTCACAATTCTCATCATTTACGTCACACAAGTTCCGTTTTGAAAAGAAGCAGGTGGAAAAGACAGACACGTAAATTTATGTTGATGCCATCAGGTGCTACTTACAGTTACTTCCTTTCCGAAACGTGGTCATACACTTAGACATCAAGAGAGATGTTTAATTTCAGGAAGGGTCTAATCATTTTTTCTTCAACTATGTACCTGCTTCGAATGCATTGAATTGAAGGTGTCTGACATCATGTGAAAAAGGCCCCTTTAAGCTGGCAGCTAAGTTCAGCTAATTAACCCCTTAGCACAGAGCCTATGTTATAACCTTACTATCACCAAAATTGTAATGGCTATGTCTTAATTTATTGCTCAACACTCTCGGAAATGTCATAGCAATGTTGCTATAATGTAGCTGAGTATTTTCAGCAAATACTGAATAGGCCTGCTGGCGACTCCATCTGCACTAAAGGGCTACTGAGATCATCTATAGGCCTAATAAAGGGTCAGACTTTTACTTTTTCAATACAGTTTTTGTCTGCATCACCTCCGATGTTCTGTTTAAGAAAGCAGTCACAATTCAGCGTCACTGCACTCCTTGGCAACATGGTAAGCTGAGGATGTTTGGAGCTGCCCTCTAGATGAGATCATAAGCACTGTTGTTGCCTCTGCAGATTACTAGCAATCCATACATGTGAGGCGTGTGCCTATTTGAGTGTAAGGAGTGGAGTGTGGTGTTTCGAGTGTATGGTTGTTTTGAACGGGCTAGCGTGGTTTGGGATCACACAATGTGTTTATACTCTATTTTTTGGGGTGAATGCTAACACACAAAATACACAAAGAGTGTTTGTCACAAACTTTGCAGTGTTAATTCATCACAGAATCGATTTTAAAAGGCTACTCTTTTAGTTAGTCCAGCTCTGTGGGTGTTGAATTAACACTGTCAAATGTACTGTGAGCATAGTCGATGGCTGATGACAGTGTGAAAACACAGACCATTGAAGAGCTTTGCCGTTTTTGTTATCACGCTGTATTATAGCATTTTTTTCTGCATGTATTGATTAGATGCACAAGACACTGGACAGCTGTTTGTCTTTAAAGACACTAAATATACAGATCATTTTGTATGTAGGCCCTATGTATGTATGTATGTATGTATGTATGTATGTATGTATGTATGTATGTATGTATGTATGTATGTATGTATGTATGTACGTACAGTATGTATGTATGTATGTATGTATGTATGTATGTATGTATGTATGTATGTATGTATGTATGTATGTATGTATGTATGTATGTATGTATGTAGAGGTATGTATGTATGTAATGTATGTAATGTATGTATGTTTTTTTGTTGCCAAAAATCACTGATAATCTTTGAGGTGTAGGATTCAATAAATTAGAGGAGAATATTAATAACACTTATTTACAGCACATGACATTCAACTTCCATTAGAAATCCAGAACTTGAACTGTTTAACATCTATGACTGGTTATATATGATGACATTTGCTTTGTAAATAATTATTTGATATAATTATTTACAGTACATATTGGATATATTGAAATACTATTTAGACAAATAAAACACAAATATATGTAAATCTTGCATTTGTCACTGGGAATGTATGTATGTACTGCTGTTTAAAGTATGTCTGTCAGCTTCGAGGTAGCCATTACAGAAATTTAGCGTTGCTACTTTTAGCAACTGCCTCCAACGTCGAGCGTATACAGCCAAGACAGCTGAAAGACAAGTTGCTGGCAGGTGCTGATTGTAAACTAGAGTGGACATGTCACACACACACACACACGCACGCACACACACACACACACACACACACACACACACACACACACACACACACACACACACACACACACACACACACACACACACACACACACACACACACACACACACACACACACACACACACAAATTCACTTACGGACACACACACACACAAATTCACTTACGGACACACACACACACACACGCATGCACGCATGCACACATGCACTTACGCACACACACACACACACACACACACACACACACACACACACACACACACACACACACACACACACACACACACACACACACACACACACACACACACACACACACTAAACAAATGCATGTACACACATGCTATCACACTTCTTATATTAATACATTCATACATGTGTCCAGACAGAAATGTGAATCCACACCCCTACTCCTACTCCCCACTGTCTCTCTCTCTCTCCCTCACTCACATACACACACACACACACGCACACGCACGCGCATACACATGCACTCACTCCCACACACACGCACGCAAGCATGCACGCACGCACGCACGCACGCACGCACGCTAAATAAATGCATGCAGAGACTTACACATTCATGTGCGCATGCATGCACACACACACACACACACACACACACACACACACACACACACACACACACACACACACACACGTGCGCACGCACACACACACACACACACACACACACACACACACACACACACACACACACACACACACACACACACACACACACACACACACACACACACAGAAAGAGAGGGGGCATAGAGTGTGTATGCAAGTTAGAGGTACAGTTCAAGCAGTCTGAAACACATGCTGTATGCCATTTCATTTCTGTATCAAATGTTTGTGCGTGCCATCAGTGTTTCAGACTGTCAAACTGCAGTGGATTTAGTATCTGTGTGTTTACGCTGGGTGAAGTAAGGCAACATGTGTGACTGACTGGCCTATTTAGTTACTTGTCCCCATGCTGGTTACACTACGATATGCTTTCAATAATGCCGGCCGGTCCCCAACCTTTCTGGGTCTGAGGGCTGCTGAGGGCTACCCGAGGGCTACTAGTCAAAGTTACCTTTACCAATGTCTTGACATCGTTCTCAAATGAAAGATAATTTATAAAGGTAATTTAAGGTTATAAAGCTTCTTCATATAAAAATAACCCCATATTTAAATGAAGAAAAACATCAACTGTAACTAAAATCTTGTAGCTGCCACATTTATTAACATCCTTGGTGGCAGAACATCCTGTTTGGCTCAAATAAAAGGTTCATTTTTTAATGTATTTCTCATGGGCTTTTCACCTTTATTTCTGAGAGGACAGTAAAGAGCGACAGAAAGCTAATGTTAAAAGAGAGACGGGGTATGGATGGCAAATGACCCAGGCCGGATTCAAACCCTGGGTGCAACCCTTGGGCATGCAAGCCTAAATGCGCCACAGCGCCCCCCAAATATAAGGTTCTTTATCCTGTGGTTATTTACACTGTGTGACTTTGGTCATCGTTCACAATTCATGGTAACCTGTGTGATTGACTGGTTTATTTAGTTAGGGTGCATTTAGGTAAATTGGGCCACTTTTTGGCAAATTCAGAAAGACTTATGAAATCTGAGGAAGAACATCAATAAGTTACCCAAAGTTTAGTCTGATTGCATAAAGTGACTCATGATCTTCCATTTTATGACAAAAAACAATGTGATTAATGTAAAAATTATATGTTTTTACAAGTTTTAGTGACAGTTGTGTCATCCTGGATGGAAAAAATGCATTCAGGTAAATTGGGCCACCTACTCAGGTAAATTGGGCCACCTATTCATTCCAATGGGAAAATTAAGAATCCCACAGAAGAAAAACAAAATTAGTGATGATTTTAATATTTCTTCCATTTTTTCTTTCCAGTTTTCAACACATCTGTTCCCAAAAAACACAACTTCACAACTTCATTAAAAGGGCTCCCCTAACACCTCCCTCTTCAATAATGGTCACATTGTTTTCATAAAAAATAGGAATGGAAATTCCCATAGAAAAAAACGGCCCAATTTACCTGAAAGGGGCAGCCCATTTTACCTTAACATGTTCAGCTAAAATGCGCCGAAGTTTTTGTTGTTGTTGACATTTTTAGGTATTTAAACATCAAAATGTTGCCACAACTATGTTTTTCCAGATTAAAAGTACACATCCAAACCTAAAAAACATATCAGTTTTCTAATATTTATCACATTTGAAAACAGCGTCATCCTTATTTTATCTAGACGATTTCTTATTTTGGCAAGACTGAAAATTTACTTTCTTCTGTCACTCTCCATATGAGGGTTCCCCCGGCCCATCAAAAAAGCATTATGCCACTCAAATGACTTTAAACAGATAGAGTAGTAATGTTGCAACAATTTCAGTACATTTCTGGTGATTGGTCTGTAGAATTAAAAGAAATGAGACACCCAATGCTTATCCGGCCCAATTTACCTGATGGCCCAATTTACCTGAACATACCCTACATGTCTCTATGCCAGTGTTTCCCAACCTTTTTTGTCTCGCGTACCCCCTAAGCCTCTTCGTTGTGCCATGAGTACCCCCTAATTCATGTTCTATATCGCTTTCTCTGTCCTGATGTGACTGCTCCATACATTTGTTATAATAATTAAACATTTCCAAGTACCCCCTGCAGTGTGCTCGCGTACCCCTAGTGGTACACGTACCCCTGGTTGGGAAACACTGCTCTATGCTGTTTTCACTATGAAATACTAATGGATAAATCATGCCATAAAGAGCACCACTATGGTGCTGTTAACACGTATACAGATATTTTTAAATACGGATATTTTTTATGCCGTTTACGTGTAAACACAACATGTGGATAAAAATAAAAATGTAACAGGTGCATTTTAGACCCCTAAATGGGATATTTTTAAAGCTTGAATTTTGATACGTTTGATACGCTTGTTTATGTGTAAGCGGAAGGCCAAAATGTTTTCAATAACATCCATATTTGTGTAAACAGCTTCAAAATGTTAGATGCTCCATTTTAACTTCAAAGTAAGAAGTGGTCTTCCATTTGCATTATGTGTTTTGTTCAAGTTGTTGATTTTATTCGTCGTGTGAAATGTTAGTGTGACTTTGTTCATACTATAAATAGACAGTTCAGAGTCACTTATGAATCGTACTCCCTGAGTGACTCACAAACACGTACTGTAGTTCCACTAAACAACCACAAGAGGTCAGTGTTGCACTAAATCCTCTCTGTGCGGTTGAGCGGGTGAATTCTCACTACGAAAACACACTATTGGCACAATCAGCACTATATCAAATCCAAACCTGCAGTGTCAATGTAACACACAAGCATACAACCATGTGCACACACATGCACGCACGCATGCACGAGCACACACACATGCGCGCGCACGCACACACACACACACACACACACACACACACACACACACACACACACACACACACACACACACACACACACACACACACACACACACACACACACACACACACACACACACACAAGCACAGAATACCTTTTGGTTATGATTTATTTTGCATTCATTTAGTGCAGTTTAACAACGTATGTAACAGCATGTAAAAGGCAACAGCATGTGACATCATTCAATATAGGCAACCTTACAGGGTTATGGTATACACATTGTAAATACATTACATGTTCAGACTTGCACGTAGATAAATTAAAACAATTCAATTTTATGAAATGAGATCAAATGAAAGGATATAAATTCTTACTTATTGTGATGTTATAGTAATACATCCCGCAGTAAATGCTCTAGCAGTGAAACGTGATTTGAGATATTATATTGGAATCTGTGCATTGTCTGCCAGATGTACGTGTATGAGTGCCAGGTCTCAGGTGTTTTTATATTTATATTATAGGCTGTTTGCGTGCCTGTGTGTGAGGATTGGTGTGGGTGTGGGGTGTAGGTGTCTTGGTTCATGTTTGTGTACACAGTCGCACATGTGCACAAATGTGTAAAGTGTGAGCGTCTGTGTGTGTGCGCGTGTGTGTGTGTGCGTGTGTGTGTGCGTGCGTGTGCGTATGAGTGTGTGTGCATCTATATAATGTGCGTGCGTGTGTGTGTGTGTGTGTGTGTGTGTGTGTGTGTGTGTGTGTGTGTGTGTGTGTGTGTGTGTGTGTGTGTGTGTGTGTGTGTGTGTGTGTGTGTGTGTGTGTGTGCATCTATATAATGTGCGTGCGTGTGTGTGTGTGTGTGTGTGTGTGTGTGTGTGTGTGTGTGTGTGTGTGTGTGTGTGTGTGTGTGTGTGTGTGTGTGTGTGTGTGTGTGTGTGACGCCCACGTGCATGTACATTTAAATGTGTGTTTGTATATGTGAATGCACATGCACACACTCCTGTGCGCGTGTTCCCGTCTTCTTACATGAACATAACACTGCATTTGATAAAGGGGTTCGCAGATTTTTAAGAGTGTGAAGAAGAGACGTGCGACAGTGTTTTTACCCCTTGGACAAAAGCAAGCGTGCCACGGCAGAGAGCAGTCTGGGATAAGGCCGTGTCAGAGCTGAATTAGGGAGCGTAAGCAACAGTAACAAGCTGAGCCCACATGTGGTAGTACCTCTCGTTTTACTTTACATGCAGCGTACACTTGCTTATAGATTATTGGTGACACTTTATTTTAGGGATACATCTATTAGCACTAATACATACAATGTGCCTGTATAAGCAACTTGTAAGGCATGTACAAAGCAAAATCAAACTTTTGTTAGGCATGTATTCGCAAATGTCTTGTTCATGCACAATAAGGGATTTATTATCAATTTAACCTTGGTAAGGACCTAGGCCTTAGCATTTGCTTAGTTACTTATGCAGGCATTAACATTGTATGTATTAGTGCTAATAGATGTATCCCTAAAATAAAGTGTTACCAGATTATTTCATGTTTTTACCTCCGCCAAGAAGGTTATGTTTTTGGTCACGTTGGTTTGTCTGTCTGGAAAAACGCTGCATAACGCTGCGTAAAAAGTTATGCAGCGTACAGTACTGTAGATTATTTCATGTATTTACCTCCGCCAAGGAGGTTATGTTTTATGATCATACGTTTTATGATCATTTTTAAAAGATTCTTCACCATTGCAGCATAAGGCGAATTTTGACATTCCAGTTTCTAACTCCACAAAAACAAGGCAGAAAGACTTAAAAATTACTAAGCAGAAAATATATTCAAACTTAATATGACGGTCAAGGCTTGTTGTAGATATGTAAGTAGATAATGCTATCATACAAGCATCACAAAGAAGTATTTATGACTACTATACTTGACAAAACAAACATGGATGTACGTACATCATTCTCAATTAGTAGTCCTAGTTATAACTGAGTGTTGCAAAGTGTGTCACCGCATGCAATAATGTGTACGTACACTGCACTGCACCTAACTGAATGTTAAGGACAGGGTTTGATATATAGACAGCACAAGTACTTAATGTTACATATTACAACTATCACAACAACAAGTAATACACTGTATATGACTTGTGACTGTGGTGCCCCTGAGAAACCTAACCCCATATTGCTCCAGGGCCTGTATCCAATACTCTGTACTTCAAAAAATAACTGTAGGGCCTACGTCGCTTTGGCCTTGGTAGCCTGGAACACAACACATCAAATGCTACTGAAGGTACACTTAATTTTACCCTCTTTGCTACACAAATTAGGTACAGTTTGTCAAGCAACAGTAGCCTATGTGACAGTATTAGGCCTACCTTAGTATTAGGGTTTGGTAAAGTGCATATAGGCCTACATAATATTACATGTTGATGCAGATGCTCCAGAAAGAAATCGTAAAATGAAGTGTTGTCAAAAGATGAACTATAGTACCAAATATCATGAAGAAAACGTGGCAAATGTGCTGAAGAAATTAGGGGGTGTACAGATGGTGAAAATGGACACTGTATCACAGTTTAAACCAGAGTGAGACAGTAGGCTATAATCTTGTCAGTTCATGATTTGTGTTACTATTTGTTAAGCACATGTCCAATGATCAGTCAGGAATGATACTCTTTTTTGTCTCACAGACTGCTTTTAATGTTTATCCATCACCTGCCATAACACGCCAGCACTTAAGATTGGCATCAAAGTGAGGATGGCAACAACGGGAGTTTAAAACTGTCCCTGAAGTGGCATAACTGAGACTACTAAGTGAGGAGTTAGGAACGGAGAAAAACACAACACAATTAAAAAAAGAGAAAAAATAATGGCAACACTTTGCTAGTCATTCAGGACTAGAGCTTTCACTCTTTTTGCCAAAGTGGCTGATAATCATCCAGAGGTAAAATCCACAGTGCGCAGTAAATTTGCGCCATTGCCTGAGATAACTTCAGAAAACCAAAACACAACTTCAGCTGAAGAACACTTACTTCTGAGGAAAAAAATAGAAGAGAAAATTAAAAAAAACATAAACAGAAGAGAAATATGCTTGATGTATTGCATACAAGCTTATCGGATTTGTCATATTGAGGGTGTTTCACAGCTTTAAATATCTTTACATCATTTTAAAAACATCCTACTATTCTTAAAACAACAAGAAAGGAAGGAAAAACTGTTTTAAAAATAGCCTCATTGTCAGTCAGAGAAAGTAAACCTCAAGCTTCATAATCACTACCAGTTCTCCTTTAGACTCTCCATCCACTTCGCCCTGCCCTAATATGTCACGACACGAATTTCCAACTTCAGACATGAAGATGTTATTCATTCTGCCCCCTAAGAAGACACGCAGAACTTATTTCAATTTCATGAAGACACAAGTGGCAAATCCGATTACACACTGAAGCGTTTGTTTAGAGATGCTTTTACATAATTCCCGACAAAGCTTTAAAATAATTAATGAACAATGGCCTATGTAAATACGTGCATTTGCTATTCAAAGTAGCGACATTTGAATGTATAAGACCCTGGGTCATTTCCCCACTGACTCCGATGAGGGCGTTTTAGCATATCCTTAATCTTCCTCCTTCAGCGCACAACAAGTTCAACTGTAAACCCACATTAGAATAATTATTATTTCATAAAGAATTAGTGTAACAACTACATTTGTTCACCCAACTTCCTGCGGTTGTAATGAAAAAAAGAAAGAAAAACTAGCTTACCGTGTGACCTGCATAAGATATGT
This sequence comes from Engraulis encrasicolus, assembly GCF_034702125.1. Classification (NCBI taxonomy): domain Eukaryota; kingdom Metazoa; phylum Chordata; class Actinopteri; order Clupeiformes; family Engraulidae; genus Engraulis; species Engraulis encrasicolus. The sequence goes on along the minus strand of NC_085869.1, from coordinate 30,919,709 downwards.
TATATTTGCTATATTTCTTCAAGTCTCTTCTATTTCATAAGCCTTTCTAATAAGTGTTATGTCGAGGCAGAGATGAGATGTGAATCACTTATCCATATAGTCAGGGACAGTTTTCCAAAAGTTGACACCTGAAAGCAAATCATGTTCATTTTCGGCATACAACTGATGTAGGGGTATTCCAGGGTGCTGAATCCAAATCTGCCGTATGCCGGACGCAAAAATGTACCGAAATGCCTCAAAACGGACAAAATCCAATATGGCCGCCGCCACCGTGTTAAAGTCCTGCAATCTCTTTTCTTTTGGACTAAATAAGGTATGAATTTGAAAATAGCACTTATTTTTATGTTTTCAGACATGGGGAAAGCCATTATGTCATCAGATTTAAGCTCAGATTGGAAGAAAATGCTTATGTCATTGGCTGGCAGCCATTTTAAAAGCAGAGAGCCTCATATTGTCAGCGATTTTTAACATTTTTACTAATCTTTCAAGATTCACAGAAAAAAATGCTCTTTGTCTCTGTGAACACAAATACTACAGAAAACTACACTGAACTGTCTACTTTCACTTGAAAAAAGAAGTTTGTGTCTACCTTTTTCCATTCTTTAGTTATGGGCAGTAGAACATGGGATGACACCACAAAAAAACACTGATTTTTGACCCCAAAATACTGCACTTCTCTCTGCCCATATTTTTTGCTTTAAGGACATATTGTCTTTGATAGTGTTCATGCAACATTTTCAGGGGGTTTGAAGGGTGCTTAATGCCAATATGATGTATAAATAAATGTATATTCCCATAGTACATCAAAATGAAGGAATCCAATATGGCCGCCGTCACCAGTCTACAGTGTACGTTTCTTTGATTACACAAGGTAAACTCTTAAGTACATTATGTAGCATTAGGTTTTCATACAGGGAGAATTAATTTCCATACTCAGATTTAAGATAGATATCAAAGGAAATTATTTCAGTGTAGTCTGAATTCATGATTGCAACAGGAACATAGGGTGACACCAAAAAAAAACAATATTTTTGACCCCAAAATACTGCACTTGTCTCAACCCACATTTTTGCTTTAAGGACAAAGTGTCTTTGATAGTGTTCATGTTTGATATGCAGCATTTTCAGGGGTTTTGAAGGGTGCTTAATTCAAATATTCAAATATGCTGTGTATTAGGCTCAAACCTCTTTAATAGGCCTACCTCAAAATGAATTAATCGAATATGGACGCCATCACCAGACAAGGTGGACTCTTAATTACATTGTAGCTCTAGGTTGTCATACATGGAGAATTCATCTCCATACTCAGATTAAAGATTAGAATCAAAGGACATGATTTCATAGGTTGAATTCATGTTTACAAGTGACAGTTGACTTTCATGTCAATAAGCTGTTCTTTTGAATGAAAATGTTTTCTCTACTTCCACTTTTATATTATAACATGATGCAATATGTCCACCTCAATCCACCTCTTCCATTATGAGACAAATTTACACACATACGTCTGAATGTGCCTAAATATAATATGCACATCTACATTTTGTGCATTAGGAATTCATTGTTTGCCGATTTTATTGCGGTGCTTACATTATATCTTTGAATGGTGGAAAGGTGAAACGTGGATCAAAACAGTTTATGTTATTGTGAAGAATTTACTTGATATATGTTAACTCATTCCCAACCATTAGGCCTATCAACCTCCTCCTCTCCAGTGATTTGGCAGGACACACAATATCATGCACTGCATGGCACTTTTGCTGCAAATGCAACAAAAGCAAAGTATGACGTTTTGCAATGATCAGTCCTATCTAATTCAGATGTCACATGGTTACATAAAATGCCCCACATTATCAAATCTCTATATTGAGTCAGGCCCACATACCCCTTCCTATCCTCCTGCCAGTCACCGAAGTGGGATGGGTGGTATTGAACACGGCTTTAGTCCCACTGGTCCTGTATCTGCCACTTATACATGGGTTCTCATTGTTTATCAACACAATGTTATGAAGAGGGGCAAGACACTGGCAGCCAACCACGTGAGCTAATTTTTTTTTGACAGACAGCGGTTTCCAACAATCAGAGGCTGAGTTGTGCGCGGCTAGGTTCGCAGTCAGGTTATAAACAAAATTTAGAACCCATGTATTCTCAAGGCACACAAAGACATCACAACTTGTGCTTGCCTCATCCAACACTGCATCTGCAAGAAGTGGCATGGAGTACATGGAGTCAAGCAGTTGCTGCAATTCAGCAACTCCAGGAGGGGTGATTAGGAATAGGTTAACTTAGTATACCAAGTAAACAATTTTGGTTAGAGTAGAGGAGGGTGACTGTATGTGCATATATATTTGGTATATATATAAACTGGTTTCAGAAGTAGTGTGGAGTCAAGTCTCTTGGCGGAAATACGTAGGATGGTGCGCAAGGCTAATAGAAATGGGCACCCTCCTGTCTTTCTCACAGCACATGAACACAATATTCAAAAAAGGACATTCCAAGTCAGCAAGGACATTCTGATTTTTGATACCTCCTCCTCGTATAACTTAACTCATTGTGTCCTGGAAACACATATAGGTTTTTCAGGATCTTGAGATTTTAGCTGTTTTATTAACTATGTGGGTATGTTAGAGCTGAATGAACACATTGCAATGCAAGGGGAGGGTATTGGCTTTTAAATGTAACTCATTTCATGTTTGTATGTGCTTCAGAGGCTGAGACATTGCGGATTTAATAGGAAGAGGGCACCCTTTCCCAAAAAGGGCTTAGGACAAAATGGGTTAATTAGCAGTCCATTTTTGAATATTGTGTTCATGTGCTGTGAGAAAGACAGGGAAGTGCCCATTTCTGTGCCTAGGCACCTTAAAACTACCACTTGCTCTTCTGCCTGCCATTGGCTCTCTCTCTCTCCAGCTGAGCACCGTTATTGATACACTGCAGATGTACATTTCAGTATATTTTAACTAGGCCAATTTAAAGTCTATACTTGCACAATTCTACCAACAGAAGATAACAGAAAGACTCTCTTTTCCTCCTGCTCCCCTGTTCAGCAGGGCTGGATCCCCACATGGCTGCATGCTGAGCCCCCATCTAAAGTCTATCCGTCCATGACTGCAGCATGTTCAGCAAATGGGACTGAAGGTGGCAGCCTGGTGTACAGAGTCCGAGACAAATTTCTCTAGCTCTGAATGAAAAGAAAACCAAAGAGAACATTGCTGTCTTCAGGAGGTACACCTATAGCGAGAATAGACCTAGCCCTCTCTGAACTTCCCACTGTCACATAGCTAAAACATTATCTTGGACATTATCCTGGTTCTGAGTTCTTGGGTCTCTACAGATGTATCATTGGCACTACAGATGTATCATCAAAGTATGGACCAAAGACTAAAACCACATTTCACACACATGGACTGTCTGACTGTTCATTACAATCTCTTGTTCCCCTGATCTCCTTCCATCCTCCGGTTGTTGTGAAATAATTGATACAGGGCAATGTGTTGAGCTGAATTCTTGCCGTACTACAGAACAAAGGCCAGCCTTGTAATTTAATGGTTATAATTGTGTGGCCATCTCAGCTGAAATATGTACATTAAGCAAGACAATCTCTGCAATAACTTTGGATGACTTATGTGGAATACCAGCCTGAGTATGTCCTTTGTGTATATATTCACATACACACACACACACACACACACACACACACACACACACACACACACACACACACACACACACACACACACACACACACACACACACACACACACACACACACACACACACACACACACCCTTATCGGTACACTCTATTCTATTCTATTCTATTCTATTCTATTCTATTCTATTCTACATATTATTCACATCAGTCTGCCTCTTGATCCCCTTTATAGGCCTAGATATACAGTGATCTGAGCACAGCAATTAAACCGGCAAACATGAAGTAATTCCCATTGTACAAAGGATAATATTAGAAAATATTCGATTTCAGACTCTTGTGTGCATTTAT
>NC_085869.1:30890710-30910710 GCF_034702125.1 Engraulis encrasicolus | reverse complement strand
GCTGCTCGCAGAATTTATATAAAAAACACATCTGCACACGAAATAATGCACGAAACAATCAAACAACACAAAAAATTCAATTAAACATAATTGATCACCTGCGAGGCATTTTGGTGTTTGATTAGGAAGAGAGCAAACGCATCACGGGCAAAATGAGGGAAAAAATTACAGACTTTACAAACATGTGAAGATAATCTGCTTCATTAATAATATGAGACAAAAAACAACAACTTTTCGAGCCCTCTAGTGTTTCCTTGTTACCAGTTCAAATAAATTGCCATTGTTGGGAGTAGTGCGCAGAAAAGGAGAATAAAGGGAAAGTGAGAGAGACAGAAGGGGGGAGAAGCAGAGAGAGAGAGAGAGAGAGAGAGAGAGAGAGAGAGAGAGAGAGAGAGAGAGAGAGAGAGAGAGAGAGAGAGAGAGAGAGAGAGAGACAGAGACAGAGACAGAGACAGAGAAAAAGAGCAGACAGATAGAAAGTGAGAAGGAGAGAGGAAGGGAGACAGAGAGGGAGAGGGAGAGAGAAAGAGATGAAGTAGAGGGGGGTGGCGAGAGAGAGAGAAATAGAAGAAGAGAGAAATAGAGAGAGGTGGAAAGAGGTAGAGTACAGAAGGAGTGCATAAAACGACTGTGGTCTGGTGTTGAAATAATCATTTTGATTTAAATCTGTTCCCGTCGCAGCAGGTATGAGCGAGGGGCTGGGCTTGGCTGCAGGGCAGAGAAGAGAGGAGCAGAGAGGAGAACAGTAGAGAGGAGAGGAGAGGAGAGTGCTATGGGGGTGCACATGCTATGGGGGTGCACGTCGTGGAACGGCACACACATGGTGGGGGTGTTAGGATGAAGGGGGACGGGGGGCAGGGGCCTGCAATTATGACACTAGGTCACACAGGCTAAAGAGGGCTCCAGGGGGGGGAGAAGAGGAGAGGGGAGAAGAGGGGGGTCATGAGAAGAGGAGGGGGGGGGGGCGTTAGTGGGGGTTAGGGGTCACGGTTGGGGAAGGGAACGGGCAGCGCAATGTCACATTTCAAGCCCCTGAAGCAGTATGGGCCTTGCCATAATATGCTCCCTGACACAAAGCCATGCAGCCAAGGTAATCAAGTCTGTATGGCACATTTGCCAGCCCCCCATTACTGACTGACGGCTATGTGTTCTGAGAGGTCTGATGGGGTGAAGTACTCTACACTCTGCCTGCCATACCCCCCTCCGGCAGCGCCTCTACCAGCCTCAGATGGGATACACCACCCCCCCTTCCACACACACACACACGCACGCACGCAGGCACACACACACACACACACACACACACACACACACACACACACACACGCACACACACACACCACACACACACACACACACACACACACACACACACACACACACACACACACACACACACACACACACATGCAAACATGCACACACATATACACCTCCAACCAACTCTCTGGCTTGATGAATCCCCCCACCTCACCCCACCCAAGCACACGCATGCACGCACGCACACACGCACGCAGGCACGCAGGCACGCACGCACGGACGCACGCACGCACGCACGCACGCACGCGCACGCACGCACGCACGCGCACGCACGCGCACGCACAGGCGCACACACACACACACACACACACACACACACAGCCTGACATGTGCTCTCTATCACAGCTGGCACATGCCCACCGGGCAAAGTGGTTGAGGCCCGCTCCGCTGCAGAGGCGGCCATCTTAGAAAAGAGCCAAACGTGGAGATTTGCAAACAGATGAAGCACACCAAGGTTAAAGGGCAGTCAAGATCTGAAATCAAATCCGTTCAAAAATATATATACCGTAAGACCAGAAAAAATAATTGACTCTGGACTTGGAAATGCTGTGTGTGTGTGTGTGTGTGTGTGTGTGTGTGTGTGTGTGTGTGTGTGTGTGTGTGTGTGTGTGTGTGTGTGTGTGTGTGTGTGTGTGTGTGTGTGTGTGTGTGTGTGTGTGTGTGTGTGTGTGTGTGTGTGTGTGTGTGTGTGTGTGTGTGTGTGTGTGTGTGTGTGTGGGCCTGTCTAAGGCTGTGTGTAAATTTGGGAGTATGACATGTTTGCACAGCTGAGGTGAATGTAGTTTTGTTAACTGTATTACACATGGTCAGTGACTTGTGTTTTCTTTCTTGCTTGCTTGCTTTCTTTCTTCCCTTCCTTCCTAGATGTAAATACCCATATACAAGCTGTCATTTCTAATAGCTTATAGTTCTGGACAGTAACGGATGAGTGAAAACAGTCTTATTAAACACCATTTACTCTCTAAGAAATAATGTCATGAAATTTTAATGGGTTACAATTATGGTGGCCTGCCAAGGCCAAACAGAGTTCGGTTTCATCTCACTGGATGTAAAGCTAATTATACTCGTATCCTACTTGCTTTCGAATTTGTTTTGGATGTGTAACCCCCATGTAACTACCAAACAACAAGATAAAACATTCTTTTAATGTTATGTTTAGTTAGTTTAGTGTATTTGATGGGGACAGATACATAGCATGCTGCGTAAAAGCCATCATTTAATGCCTTTGAGATCTACAGTATGCAGTATCCATGTCTGACAATCTGTTGTATGACCCACTAAAACAGTAACTTCCATGTTGTACAGCGTGTGCATGATACAGTAAGCCTACTTAGATCTGTCTCTCTCCCCCACTTTCTCTCTCCCCTACCTACACGAACAAAGTGTATGTCGAGTTCATTACTCTGGTTTATTAGAGTAGCAGGCCTACATTTCAATATGACCATGAGAACACTCAACAGCACAGACTGCACATATCAAGCACTGCTGGTCTGTCAGTTTAAGTCAAACATGTGCCACTGTAAGAGCTTAAGATTCACAAGTGGCCACTAAATTATGGTACAGTAGTTCTTCAGTTAATAGGGTAATTACCCACTGTTATCAGAGTTTTGACACATTTTTATCTCCACATCCAAAAAAAAGGTTCTGATAGCAATCATGAACATCAAGAGAAAAAGAGGACTACTAGACCACCAATGAGTAAAGAAAATTAACAATGGAAAAGTGAACGGATCACAATTTAATTTATGGTGTCTTTTTAGTGTATGTATGTAGCAACATGTAATATTATGTACTTACACTCTGTGTACCTAACTCTTACTCTGATGATAAAGTACAGTATGCAGTGTAATGTTTCACACTGTTGCATTTCCTTAATTCTACTTAGTTAGTGTAACAGGGACAGCAAAAAGATAATGTAACCAGGGAGGGAAAGATTTAAACATGCCTACATCAGAAAAAAAATGAATTCACTGATTTAACACAAGAGCCCGTTTGAATTTCTCTTCTGTGACTAAACGCTAAGTCTGCGTGTTCTTTAGCATGCTACGGACGTATGCTAATGGACTGTCTACCGTTGGTGGCTTTGTCGGGGTGACAGTAACACATCGGAATGTTATGATAATGTGACTGCTAGCAATTCACTTAAACCTGACAAATTTATTCGTTTGACCTCCATGTTAGAGCATAATAGCGTACACATTCTTGCGCTTGTTAATACATTAAACATAATGATGAATAATGTAAATTATGATGATATGGAAATTTTATTCTGGGAAAGGGGAAGACACCTTTTATTAATATTCAGGTCAGCAGAGGCAATGACAAATGGGGAACAAATCAGTTCTATCAATAGTTAGCGACAGATCCTTTTTGTCAAGTCTTGTTTTTTTTGTTGGAAGATAATGCAGTACATGCATATAAAAAGGGAAACAGCTAATGTGTAATAAGAAGCCTGTTATTTATACTGACGGTGGGTGAATTGCATCACAAACATGCGCTTTGACTTGCTTTGTCATGCAAAACTTATTCTGCTGCAGTCGGCAGCGGATGACAGGATTGTGTGTGTGTGTGTGTGTGTGTGTGTGTGTGTGTGTGTGTGTGTGTGTGTGTGTGTGTGTGTGTGTGTGTGTGTGTGTGTGTGTGTGTGTGTGTGTGTGTGTGTGTGTGTGCGCGTGCTGTTTGTTGCTTGAGTTCAACTAGGACAAGCACTTCCCAGTGCTTTGACTGACAGGAGTGCGTTTCAGATGCCACTCACAGTGCGGTATGCTGTGTTTGTGGGACAAACACCCATACTGTACACACTGACTGACTGCATTCAGCTTATCAGGTTATCTACCATCTCTGTGTCTCTGTCTCTGTCTCTGTCTCTGTCTCTGTCTCTCTCTCTCTCTCTCTCTCTCCATTCTTCCCTATCAATGAAATGAACTATCACAACTAAGTTTTTTTAAAAACCCATGAAATCTGTTTTTCCCATATAATGGCAAAAACATGAAAATTAAACTTCAAAATGATTCATATATGGTCGACACAATTCTTATATGGGACGTACTATACTGCAGAGGTGGCCCAGTCTTCACATTCTTCATACAGTTCACTGCAGCGTGTAGGCCTAAACACGGAATGTGCATGTTTGTTTGCTTACTATATGTTACTTTGTACATAGGCTACTATAAATGTGATCTATTAGTTATTTTGGTCATTTTAATGTTAATGACTTGCGAAAGATACGTGCGTAAGTGCGTGTCTCTGTCTGTGTTTGTGTGTGTCTGTGACACACACACACACACACACACACACACACACACACACACACACACACACACACACACACACACACACACACACACACACACACACACACACACACACACACACACACACACACACACACACACACACACACACAGATATGGCGTATGGACTATATTGGCAGTGCCTCAATACGCCAATGTGGAGGTAGGCTGTACTGCGCTACTCTGTTGAGCTTTCCATAACCTTCTATGCAGTGACTGTATTAATGATGTCTTTGGGCGTCAAAAATACGTACAGTACGTGAGTGTGTGATTTGAAGGTTTATGTGTAGGTGTGTTTATACATGTAAATATTCATGTGTGTGTGGAGTATGGTATTTGCGTGTGTGTGTGTGTGTGTGTGTGTGTGCGTGTGTGTGTGTGTGTGCGTGTGTGTGTGCGTTAGTTGCATGCGTGTGTGTTTTGACTGTGTAACAGTAATGTGTCTTGTGTGTCTAACTGAGTACAAGTGTATGTGATAGGTAGGAAGGAAGAACGAAAGGTAGGACGAGAAAGTGTGTGTGTTAATGAGTGGTGTGTGTGTGTGTGAGTGTGTTTTTGATGATTCTGATGCATGTTTGTGTATGTCTGTGTGTGTGTGTGTGTGTGTCTCTGTGTGTGTGTATGTGTGTGTGTGTATACACGTGTGTGTTATGTCTGTGTGTGTGTGTGTGTGTGTGTTTGATGTGTGTGTGTATACACGTGTGTGTTATGTCTGTGTGTGTGTGTGTGTGTTTGATGTGTGTGTGTATACACGTGTGTGTTATGTCTGTGTGTGTGTGTGTGTATGTGTGTGTGTGTTTGATGTGTGTATACACGTGTGTGTTATGTCTGTGTGTGTGTGTGTGTGTGTGTGTGTGTGTTTGATGTGTGTGTGTATACACGTGTGTGTTATGTCTGTGTGTGTGTGTGTGTGTGTGTGTGTGTGTGTGTGTGTGTGTGTGTGTGTGTGTGTGTGTGTGTGTGTGTGTTTGATGTGTGTGTGTATACACGTGTGTGTTATGTCTGTGTGTGTATGTGTGTGTGTGTGTGTGTGTGTGTGTGTGTGTGTGTGTGTGTGTGTGTGTGTGTGTGTGTGTGTGTGTGTGTGTGTGTGTGTGTGTGTGTGTGTGTGTGTGTGTCTGTGTGTGTGTGTGTGTGTGTGTGTGTGTGGTGTGTGTGTTGTGTGTGTGTGTGGTGTGTGTGTGTGTGTGTGTGTGTGTGTGTGTGTGTGTGTGTGTGTGTGTGTGTTGATGTGTGTGTGTATACACGTGTGTGTTATGGTTGTGTGTGTGTATGCGTGTGTGTGTTGTGTGTGTGTGTGTGTGTGTGTGTGTGTGTGTGTGTGTGTGTGTGTGTGTGTGTGTGTGTGTGTGTGTGTGTGTGTGTGTGTGTGTGTGTGTGTGTGTGTGTGTGTGTGTGTGTTCTCTTCAATACCTTGCTCCATGCAGCCCTAACCAGCCCGTTAGTTGGATCGCAGGCCCTCCTGCATCTCAAACACCTTAATTAGTCATTCCGCTCCTTATTTGTGTTTGGATTCCCCTCCGGCGCCTAATTAATGCTTAATCGAAACTGCTGAACTGAGCCCGTGGAGAACTCATGAATATTAAAATTAGCCTCAACAATTTTGAAAGAGGGGGGGTGGGTGGATGGCAGTGGAGGTGGGTGCAAGGGGATGAGTGTGAGGGGGAGGTGAGGAGGGGTGGGGTGGGGTGGTGGTGGTGGTGGGTGGGGTGCGGTGGTGGTGGTGTGGTTGGTGGGGTGTGGTATGGGGGGTGGTGTTGAGGAGGTAAGGTCGGTTCCTGGTGGTTCCGTCTGATCCTGTTGTGGTTGTGATACTACTGTTTTTTTTCTCTTTACGGGAATATGGGTTTGACATCAGGATTGCATGGGGACCAGTTTTGGATTGACTGAAGCCATTTCAGTTGGACACTGAACATACGCCTAAAAATTTGATTTTGTTTTACAAAAATTAAAAATTTAAAACACGACACAAAACCCAACACAAAAAAGGAATGTGCGTTTGTCATCAGGTTGCATAGAGACCTATGTACAGGGGTTTATTTAAATGTGACACTGTAGATACAGTATTAGCAACAGGACATGTATAGCGCATCTCATACAAGCAGTTACTGCATGATGGCATTTGTGCACTGCAATGTCGACAAAACTACTTCATTAGACTTTTGAAAAATACTTAACTGCCTATCGCATATTGTCTGTTGTTGTAGTCAAAACTGCAAACAAAAACAAGTGTTTGATTAAAAGACCAGTTGTTAACGTCTGCAATACATCTCAATCAAATCCACATGTTTGCTGAAATGTGTTCAAACAGAGACACACCGCTACTGTTAATACTGTTTAATTTCTCCTTTCTCCTTTGCCAATTCATCCCCAGAACTGCTGGCAAAGCCCATGAGTAAACACAAATGCTAGAAAGGGGATTTTGGTTTTAAGAAGCTCTTTGCCAAATAAGATATTTTCTTTTTGATTTAATTACCAGCACTGGAGTTGCCTGAACAAACAAACAAACAAGCAAGCAAGCAAACAAACGGCAGGGATTCAACAATTAGGCCAAAGAAAAATCTGTAACTCTTAAGAAAAAAAAGAAGAAGAGGAGAGACACTCGGATGCAATTAGAGTGAACTTTCTCGTAGACGTAATTCGCGAAGACTTGCTAATTTTGTTTATGCAATTGTCCCTCTTCAGTCGCCTCCAATTGTGTTCCGCCATGCCCCATGTTTGTGTGAGAGTTCACCACCTCATCGGCGAGAGACTCTTCCTGACAGTTTGGGGGAAATCTGTATATTAATGTCACCTTGCAGGAAGGCCCTGTCAGGACGCGCTCGTTGAAGAAGTTGCATGCGGAAAAATCATTTAAAGTTATACAACAACCGGCGCTGCTTTCCATATTTTATTAACGGAGAGAAATATACAATTCAAATGACGACATTCAGAAATCGCATTTAGCATTTTCCCCCGTCTTTTCATTATTCAGACGGAATGCATAGCAGCCTACCGAAGTCGCATATGTAACAGTCATTTGAATAATAACATTTAAAGAGGGCACAAACCTGTCCAAAAACACGTATGACGTTTACACGCTTACACACACGCACACACGCACACACACACGTACACACACACACACACACACACACACACACACGCACGAACGCACGCACGCACGCACACACACACACACACACACACACACACACACACACACACACACAAACACAGACCTGTCAAGCTAGCGGGCACAGCACGACTGGACTGGTGGCAAGGGACAGTCTGGTTAGGGAATCACGAATGGTATATCTCTTTTATGTCATGGGTGGTATTTTTGCCTTGTTCCTTCAAATTCCAATTCTGACCCCTGACAAGGATCTTAATTTCTGTAATAAAAAGTGTCCATCATCGAGACCTATATTTGCATAACGCGTTGAGGAGGGCTCCTGATTATCTGCCTGTGGTCTGTTTTTATTTATTTGTTTGTAGCGTCCCCAAAACCCGAGGCGTGAAAGTTCAACGTACAGGGCAGCGCCATGGGGGACTGAGGAGAAGAGGTGACAGAGAACCCTGCAGGGTGTCCCTTCCTTTGGCGTAGACGCGCCGAGGACAACAAACACACACACACACACACACACACACACACACACACACACACACACACACACACACACACACACACACACACACACACACACACACACACACACACACACACACACACACACACACACAGTCACACAGTCAAGTCAGCCATGAGAAACAAGAGCGCTTCCAACTTACTCAGGAAGGACAAACACAAGTCTCTATATCGGTCACTCTATCTCTCTGGCACTCCGTCTCTTGCGCTCTGATTTCTTCCTCTGTTTTTTTCTGTCTTGCGTGTATGTGTGTGTGTGTGTGTCCAAAATCCTGTAAAATACATTGCCCTTATCCCCAAGAGACTATCCACTGATCTACGTAAGTATACTGAACATTAATGCCTTGTTTCATCTGAAAGGGAATAAGCATCTTCCAAAAAAGAAAAAAAAACGTTGTCTGTGTACTGGAATAGAAACAAACTGAAGAAAAAATATAACTTTCATGGCTGACATCCTTCAGCCAACAATCACAAATGCTTTTTTCCCTCTCAAAAAGGATAAACATTTGCACATGCCGTAAATAAGCTTGAAGGCATCTGCAAGTACTTTGTTTTGCACCGTTGCACTCCGCTCAACCTTACAGCCAAGGACCAGGAGGTCTTACCTTGGAAACTGATGAGACTCCTGTGTTGAGAGATTCTGTCCATCCATGACCTCCTTCCATCCAATGTCTGTTTTCCAAGTCCAGTTGCCTTTCCACCCCCCCAAAAAAACACCCTCTACGTTCACACGTTTCCCAACAGTCTTCCACTTGAAGGAAAAAAAAAAAAATCTGCATTTTGTCCTTGACTCAAAAGACCCTTTTTCTTTCCTCCTTTCTTCCTTTCTTCTTTCCTTTTTTTTTTAAGTCTTTCATGTTAGACCTTTTGTGTTGGCTGTGCTGAGACTGGCCAGGCTGGGCTCTCCTCCCTCGCCTTTCCAACGGTATCTTTCCCTCGCTCTTCAAAAATTGAAAACAGATGACAAACCGACTTGTTTCGGGCCTTATATGCGGCCCCCATTGCAATGCAATGCAACGCTCGCTTTATCACGGCCGCTTCAAATTGCAAATGGCTCTGTTTCTGATTCTGACTCGAATTGGCATTTCAAAATAGGAAATGGATTTAAATAAACGCCGAACATGAATGCTAACTCCTGGGCAATGGTTGTTTTGCGCCATAATTAAAGTATAATGGTATCTTCATCTACTGAGATATGGGTAGGTCAGTGAATAATGTATCGCTATGCAGATGACAAACAGAGATGGTTCTGTATTCATGTATAATTTATACATCTAGATAAATATTAAACCACATGATGACATACTCTTTGGCATTATAAAGGCTCCTCTTGTTTAGACCTGAGCTGCTGCCATTATAGTCTGTATTTTTGCATTACATTCAATGGGGTGAATGATTCAATCACATTTTAACCACACATAAACCTGCCTAGGAGACAAGCACCACGAAACGGCGGCCCCCTACTAAGAGCAGTCGGACCCAAAAGCAGAATGTTTCCTCTCATCGTTTGTCTCTAAGGGACCACACAGTGGAAGCAATTGGGTCCATTGAGGCCTACTGCATCAGCGTTCAATTTGGAAAGTTCTAGAGTGGCCAGAGAGAGAGAGAGAGAGAGAGAGAGAGAGAGAGAGAGAGAGAGAGAGAGAGAGAGAGAGAGAGAGAGAGAGAGAGAGAGAGAGAGAGAGTAACAAGGTTATATTGTCCAGTAGCGAGCGAGTATCATGAGGCCAAAGCTCAAAAGAGCAAAAGCCTAAAGTTAAGGGCTGCCTGGGCCCCCATGGTCAGGTCAAAGCCCAGGCCATGACCCTAGCCTCCGCAATGGCCACAGCTTTGGATGTCCGTATTTGCCTTTTTTTAACCGCCTGCCCAAATGCTAGCGCCGCTGATAAATAAACATTATTTAAAAGATCCGTCAAGCCCTGTTAAATGTCCCCTACGTGGTTCACTCGCTTCCTTCGCCTCCCAGGGCACGGAATATTTAATTATCGCGCTAAATGAATAATCAAAAAGTCAATTTCCAAAAGAGCCGCCCGCTTGCCTGTGCACCAAGATGCACAATTGCATCCATAATATATCTGCGTGTGGAATCTCTCCTCTCCTCTCCTCTCCTCTGCCTCAGCCCCTTCACCCACACCCCCCAGCCCACCCCACCTCCCTCACACCACCCCCACCCCACCCCACCCACACAACACCACCACCCACACACCACCCCACCCACACACCACCACTTCCCCACCTCCATCACATCCACCACCAGCAGCAGCAGCAGCAGCAGCAGCAGCAGCAGCAGCTCCCAGGCAGCGCCTCTTCTCAGTAACACTCTCCCTCCCCTTTATGCCTTGGAGCGCCGCTAAGCGAATGCATTGAGATTCCTCCCCCTTGCGCTTGTGATTTGGCGTTGTCCTTTACACCTAATTAGATGTTAGTTTCAGTAGGGGCCGCCGTCTCCGCCACTGATGCCGTGGCTGCCGCCGCCAGAAGCATGGAGACTTGACGACGCAACTTGTACTCGAACGACGACACCGACACTTAAGCGAGCTTTATTGATCTGGTTATGCAAGGAATGTCAAGAAAAGTTAATTATCCAATAATTGATCGCAGGCCTCCCTCCCTCAACGTTTGCTGCTGACTCCGAGCTATTCTGAGGAGTGAGGATGTGCGTGCGTCTGTGTGTGTGTGTGTGTGTGTGTGTGTGTGTGTGTGTGTGTGTGTGTGTGTGTGTGTGTGTGTGTGTGTGTGTGTGTATGTGTGTGTGTGTGTGTTTGTCTCAGTGTGTGTGTATGTGTGTTCATGCATGCGTGCGTGTGTGCGTACGTGTGAGTGTTGATCAGTGTGTGTGTCCACCATGTGTTTGTGTATTTTCTATTTATTGTGCGTGTTTGTATCTCCTTGCATAAGATTAGTGTTTCTCAACCTTTTTTTAGGCGAGGCACCCTTTCAATTCATGAAAAACTTCAAGGCATCCCAAACCAACAAGCCGTAACATGGCACCGCATCCGATACCACACAAGCTTAGAAAAGTAATTTGGAGACGTCACACGACCTACGTTTAAAGTTGCAGCTGACTGATTGTGCGCTAATGGCAGATGAAAGATTCCACTGACTAGCATTAACTCATCAATTTAGAAAAATATGTATTATATTACATCATTTATCAGCCACGTTTCCGCGGCACCCCTGTTGAGAAACACTGCTGTAGATATACAGAAAGAAAGATCAAGACATGTATGGGGGTGAGGATTGAAAAAAATGAAAAAGTAAGAAGTGGGGGAAACATCCAGAGGCAAAAGAGAGAAGTAGGAAGTAGGCAGTGGGCTGAATCCCTTCCCTCTGTTAGTGTACCCTATGCGGCTTTAAGACCTCCCCAATTCCAATTTACTCCCCCTCTTCTGCCTTCTCACACAGTATTTACATTTCCCGAATCAAGTCAAGTCAAGCACTGTGTGTGTGTGTGTGTGTGTGTGTGTGTGTGTGTGTGTGTGTGTGTGTGTGTGTGTGTGTGTGTGTGTGTGTGTGTGTGTGTGTGTGTGTGTGTGTGTGTGTGTGTGTGTGTGTGTGTGTGTGTGTGCGTGCGTGTGTGTGTGTGTGTGTGTGTATACGCGCGCACAGACTCAGTTTGGGGGTGGAGAGGTTCACTTGAACTTGACTGTCACGTTCAGCTACTCTTCCTACCACAAGGTGGCATTACAGATTGATAGTCACTGTTGACTCGTACAATAGTACACACAAAACACATGAACGTAAACACATGCCAAGTCAAGCAGAAATCAAACATGTTAGATGCACATTTTTCTGAGAGATAATAATATGAATTGATAAAGGATAAATGTTGTTCTCTTTATTTTCTTAACTTGTGTAGAAAGAGAAGATGTTCTCATTGATGGCGCATGTTCCTTTTTGAGGTACAAAAGCTCCTTGTTTGAAATGAGATGCCACTCAGAAAAAGTCAGTACTTCAAACAGCACCAGAGTAACATCTGTTGACTGCATGTCTACAGTATGTGTAGCACACGTGTGTTTTCAAAGTAGAATACAAATCCTTCCTCAAGCTACAGTGCTTCCTTGTGCATCACATCAAATTCATTCTCATTTAAACTGTATGAAATGAGCACACATGAGATGAAAAAAAGACCTTGAGACTTCAGAAGTGGTGACGTTAATCATTGATTGACTGATCTACTGGCTCTTGAAAATCATGCTCCAGTGCAAATCGTGTCAGGTAGGGAGACGGAGACTGGGAGTGTATGAACAGTACTGTGCATGTGCAATGTGGGGGAAATGTGAAGGTTCCTCAAAAAACCCTTGTCTGGTTCATGTGGGAACCCAAAAGTTCCCTGAAACTTTTCTGAAGATCCTTAAAATTCTTGGAAGAACTTCAAGCTCCTCTACAGAACCTTTATGGCCCGTGTACATCAGGTGCTACGCGACCCAGGTAGCTGGGGTGGTTGAAGAGTTTTGCCATGAATTCGTTTTATTCGCTCTGGACGCTGCACTGACATGTTTGATTCAGCTTATCACATAACGACTCTGTCTTGACAGCCCGGGACATTCCTCAATATGAATGTTCCAATTGGTTTTCTGCGTCAGAGCGAATTCGCTTAAGATTAGCTTGAGTTTAATCGTCAAAATTCGCCCTGGTCGCTCAAGAAGCTTTGCTACTGGCGAATTCGCTCTGGTAGCTTTATTCGCCTTCCCTCCATAGAGAAACAATGACTTCCGCCGCGCAGGTCACTTAGTTCGCCTTCGATGTACACGGGGCTTTAGAGTTTTTTTCACAGTGGCAATTGAAGGGTTCCTCAAGAACCTGTAGGGTACTTCAGCTTGCGCTGTGGAGGGAACTTTAAAGGTGAACTGTGTAATATCTTAGTAGTTTATTTCCAAAATTCATGTTGCCCATTCACAAATGCTCCTTTTTCAAGAATACCTCCACCATAAACTTCCTAGTATTGACTTTTAAAATTGCACTTTTCATACATGAAAAGGGGGATCTTCTCCATGTCCGCCATTTTGAATTTCCAGAAATAGACATGTTTAGCTTCAAAACATACTGTAATTTGGTCATACTAGTATATATTAGTTTATTACTTAGTAAATATTCATGAAAAGATCACAGTTTCAATATGCAGCATAGTTGCAATACCTATGCTGACCAGACAGTGCACCTTTACATTGATTTTTGGGGAACCTTTCAGAAAACCTTGGAGCTTTTCCAAGCACCCAGAGGATCACCGGAGAAGCTTTAGGGGTTTCCCCCACAGTGGCAACAGAGGGTACTTTGAGGAACATTGAGTAATATTTACACTGTGGCTATAATTTTGAAAACATCTTGAAACATCACATTTCTTTGTCTTCCTCTCCACAATATTCCTCTCCACATTTCCCATCACTGTTTTATGTGCTGTCCTATCCAAACAAAGACATAAAAGCCCAAAAATATCATGAAGTTTATTCTATGCTCTATGCTATTCTATACTCTAAACGTCTACGGTGATGTGTAATGTCATGTATGGGGCATGTTTACCTCCCGTTCATCATGACCAACTAAAGCATAAACCCTGAGAATGAATGAACAAGTCCTCACATATACAGATACAGGCACAAGCACACACACACACACACACACACACACACACACACACACACACACACACACACACACACACACACACACACACACACGCACACACGCACACACACACACACACACACACACACACACACACACAGGGACATATAGTCTTTTAGCAGGTCCACAGACACACACACACACCCACACACACACATGCGGATGTCAAGCAGGCACGTGTAAAGAAGACAGAGTTCAGGGGGTATTTTGCTTTGACATCGCCTTAGCTCCCCGTACCAGCTCCACCCCCTCTTAATACTTTGTCCCCAGCATAAGTCTCAAAGTCACACAGTGTCAATGGCTTGCAGGAAATCTCCATCCATCAAGCAAGTGCTGAACACCGTGTATGTGTGTGTATGTGTGTGTGCATGCGCTTGTGTATGTGTGTGTGTGTGTGCGTGTGTGCGTGCGTGCGTGCGTGCGTGCGTGCGTGCGTGCGTGCGTGCGTGCGTGCGTGCGTGCGTGCGTGCGTGCGTACGTACGTGTGTGTGTGTGTGTGTGTGTGTGTGTGTGTGTGTGTGTGTGTGTGTGTTGTGTGTGTGCGTGTGTGGGTGTGGGTGTGTGTGTGTGTGTGTGGGTGTGCATGTGTGTGTGTGAGCATTGAGCCAGCATTGCTGCCGTGCTGCTGTGATGCCGCCTCTTGGCTCAGCAGGAAGCTGCTGCTCGACTAAGTGAGGTGCCCCCGGATCCCCATGAATTTTAATAGCCAACACGGATAGAGGCGAGATGCACAAGTGTGTGTGTGTGTGTGTGTGTGTGTGTGTGTGTGTGTGTGTGTGTGTGTGTGTGTGTGTGTGTGTGTGTGTGTGAGAGAGAGAGAGAGAGAGAGAGAGAGAGAGAGAGAAATTGTGTGTGTGTGTGTGTGTGTGTGTGTGTGTGTGTGTGTGTGTGTGTGTGTGTGTGTGTGTGTGTGTGTGTGTGTGTGTGTGTGTGTGTGTGTGTGTGTGTGTGTGAGTGAAAAAGAGAGAGAGAGAGAGAGTTTCTGTGCGTGTGTGTGTGTGTGCGTGTGCGTGCGTGCCTGTGTGCGTGCTTGTGTGTGTATTTGTACATCTGTGCATGTGTGTGAACATGTGCAGCAGCGTGTGTGTGTATATGTGCATGCACATGTGTGTGTGTTTCAATACCATATGCATGTCAGTATCTGAGAGCGTGTGTGTGTGTGTGTGTGTGTGTGTGTGTGTGTGTGTGTGTGTGTGTGTGTGTGTGTGCTTGTGTGCACACACCCACAGGTGTGTGTGTTTCTCTGTAAGTGCTCATGTGTGTGTGTTGTATGTGTGCGTGTGTGTGCGTGCAAATAGTATGTGCCTGCATGTGTATGTGTGTGTGTGTGTGCCGGCATGCCCGTGTGTGTGTGTGTGTGTGTGTGTGTGTGTGTGCGTGTGCGTGTGCGTGTGCGTACGTGTGTGCATGTATGTGTGTGTGTGTGTGTGTGTGTGTGTGTGTGTGAATTACTACATCGCAGGACGTGAAGAAGTCCGCCAAACAGGCAGGCGAGGCAGAGTGGGCACGTTGCCTGCAGGGGAGCAGCAGCAGTTGTTGGCAGCCAAAGGTGTGATGGTTTGCCAGCTACATCTCAGAGATTATTGGCCTGATGGATTGTGTTGAGAGATGTTATTTGGAGGGTACGCAGAGAGATAGGTGTTGCCAGGTCAACGAGCTCCCCTAAGGGAAACACCCATAGGCCCGTGCAGGGATGTTTGATAGCTTTGGCCGGGCCCGGGACAAAGTCATCTGAAAGCCCTCCCACCCCAATACATACAACGTGATGAGGACCAAATTCTGGACCTCCCCTCCTTCCTTCCTTGTCCTTCCCTGTTGGCTTGCACACTATCTAAAAGCCCAGGTTAATGGTAGAAGCTTGGAAGTTTGCAACATGTTTGGGGGCTTTCAAATTAAAAAGAGTTTGCGTCATTGGGTGGGGGTGTTGGAGGTGTGTGCATGTGTATTCCTGAATTTGAAAATGCCAGGAAACCTACACTTCACAGGACAAATCATTTTCAAAAGCACCCCAGCACGTTTTCCTGAATTACCCACAGAATACTAATATACAGGGCCGCTGACAGCTTTTGCCCAGACCGGGACAAAGTCACCTGAAAGTCACCCAACCAATGCATACAAAGTAATGAGGATCCGATTCTGGGCCCTTTCTCTCCCTGGGCCTAGGACAACTGACCCTTTGTCCCCCCCGCATATCCATTTCTCTGAAAAAAAGAAAAGAAAACGAAGGCCTCAGCTGGTCTCCTAGCTGATTTGAATGTTCATTACGATAATTCATTGTTTCTCGCATTTTGAATCAGTGGGCCTTGAATCCAGGCGCGGAGTGGCCATCGGGAAATCGGGGACTTGTCCCGGTGGGCCGCGGCCGCGAAATATATTGCAACGGCCGTATTACGTTCTCAGCCGGCCCTGAAGCCTTCAACCGCATCATACTCTCTGCTGGCCCCAAATTGTTCCAGTGTCAAAGCTAATGTGAATCAGCTACTCTTCAATTCTAATTGTATTGATAGATGACTCAAGAGTATATATACCGTTTACCCGACCGCAATACCTCAGTGACGGTGTCAAACACTAAATTGGCCACACCCCTTCTCTACTGATAATGTTCATACACCGTAGATCGCGGAAGTTTACTAGATCTTAGTAACATAGTTTCGTTTTCAGTATTTCAAGAACCTGTGATATTTAGATTGGTTACCAAGGAACGGAAATATTAGTCAGTTGTGATTTATTTTCCGATTTCCACATGACTGTTACAGTTTACAGTCTGCCACTGCAGATTCACTTCTTCTGTGGTTATTGACTTGGGTTACGAACATACTCCACCAAGTGGTAAGGAAGTGAACTGCAGCTAAGCAGGAAAACACGCTGTACATGTTTTGATGGCATTGGTTTGGAACTAGAGGTATATCTCCTTACAGTCGAAATAATGTTATATCATACATATATTTATATATGGCACATTTAGGATGTAGCCTATGTAATGTCTGAAGAAATGGAACAAAATAATTACCACACAAGATTCTGATGTGAGCAGTGTTGGGTGTGTAGCCTAAACTGTGGATTAAAATGTAATTGCAAGAAACAAAGACATTTGCTGCGACGAAGACAGCGTTTTAAGGTAGGCCTATATCGTTTGGTTATACATTTTGTTGACTTATAGTTGTGCTTTGAAGTAGCTAGGTTTGGCTTATTTGCTGCATGGTGGGTTTATTACACAATGTAGACAGACTTTTTGTAAGCTATAGGCTACTATACTATATTTTGTGAGCCTACTCTTCTAAAAATCCCCACACTCAAAACTTTGTGCCCATGCTCATCCGTCTTCCTTAAACGATATTTCAATTTCAAACTGTCAAAATGACAGTGGAGTGCATATGGAACAGCAGCGTGATGTAGCCTAACCTAGTAGGCCTATGAATGCTTTGGACTGTGATGATGGCTCCAGTGGTGTAGTCTACTTTTTGAAGTGGGTATACTGTATATTTTTTATGTGTACTGTATATATTTGTGCTATTGTAAATAATGGATCAATCCATTTTAAGTGGGTATACTGCAATCCCTGAAATTTTGAAATGGGTGCGTATACCTGCGTTTTACATAGACTACACCACTGGCTGTGCATTTCATCAAGGTGTAGGCTAAATTCTCCAATTCAGGTTGATATTTTGACTACACTAATGTTCACATGTAGTACGACTGCAGATTTCGTGGCTTTTGTCTTTTTGGTTAGGAAACCATGTTGTTCGCTTTGTTTTTTATTTATTTTATTTTTTTTAATTTTTTTTTTTAAAAGAGGGCCGCCAAGGGGAAAATTCTCCCGGTGGGAAAAGGTGGGCAACTCCGCCCCTGCTTGAATCTATTACACTGCAAGATTCGGCACCCTTGCCCCACCTCTCCACACCTCCCTCTGTCTCTCAGCAGCCCCATTCACTCCAACAACCATGACCTTCACCCCCTCCCATGCGACAACTATAAAATAGATTTTTCAAAATACAACTTAAAAAGTGGAGGAGACACACCCACATTATTGCATAATGAATCTCACAGTTTTTTTTTGACTCTGTGCTGAATCCCGCATAAAACATACATGAATGCGAAATGTTCAAGGGCGAATAAATAAAGAAGAATCTGAAGAATGCCATCCTTCGCTTCCTTCATTCACCGGTGCATAACTTGACAATATAGCATTACAATGTTACAATAATTACAGTGTTACAATAATGTAGGTCTATGTACGTGATAAAAAATGGCAATAATAACAGCATTTTCACCACCCCAACACTCACTCCTTCCAACCCTGAGCCTCAACCTTATTCACACCCAACCCCAACCCCAGCCAAACCACCACCCACTTAACATAACCCCCGGTCCTCACCCCCCTCACCCCCTTACTCCAACCAAACGTGCCCCCTGCCCTCTCGGCAGTCACTGGGGCATGGTGGGGTTAGAGTGTGGCTCTTGCCTCCCCTCGTTAACCTGGCCTAATGAAGTCTCAGGTGTTCCATTGTTCGGCTAATGAAGCCACAGTGGTGCCATCTCACCCTTCCACCCAGAAACCCCCCTTTCCTCCGCCCGACTACCCTGCAGACACAACCCCTCACCCCCACCCCAGAGCTGGTTAAGGAGAGGGAGGGGGGGGGGGTGCGAGAGGTACAGGGGATGAGGTGAGGGGTGGTAAGGGGTAAAGTGATGTGGGTGTGGTGGTGGTGTGGGTACAGCAAGATGGTTGTAGGGGTACAGCGAGGTGCAGAAGAAGGGGCGAGGGAGGGTACAGGGGGATGGGGGTGGGCTATTGGGGGCGGTTGAGAGGGGGCACAGTAAGCCGGTTGGGGTGGGGCAGAGGACAGGGAGAGCCAGCTTTGGGGAAGAGAAGGCAGGGTGGGAGGGGTGGAGCAGATGGGAGGGGTGAGGAGGGAGGCATGAGAAGGGTAAATGAAGGTGCTGCGGTTGGGGATACAAAGATGTGGCAAGGGGGGTCCTAGCAGGGGGTGCAGGCGGTATAGCATGATGTTCGGGCAGACATTGTGACTGAGTTGGAGGGACGGGTGAGAGAGGCACAGTAAGGTGCAGTACAGGGGGGATGAGGCAGGGGTTAAGAGAGTCGGTTGGTAGAATGGTGTGTGTAGAACAGGGGTGCCCAACCCTTCTGGGTTCGAGGGCTACCAAGGGCTACTGAGGGCTATCAAAGGGCGACTTGTTCATTCAAAACCATGTATTGATGTCTTGAAAACCGTCAAATGACACTATGGTAAGAAAAGACAATACTGATGGATATTTTTCATAAAAACATAGCTAATATTCTGACTGGAACACAGCATTATATATTATTT
The DNA here is from genome assembly GCF_034702125.1 of Engraulis encrasicolus. Taxonomy (NCBI): domain Eukaryota; kingdom Metazoa; phylum Chordata; class Actinopteri; order Clupeiformes; family Engraulidae; genus Engraulis; species Engraulis encrasicolus. The sequence continues at coordinate 30,891,514 of NC_085869.1, read as the reverse complement.
TCATAAAGACTGTATCTAAAGATTTAATAGCATACAGATGTGTTTCTTTTCTTGGTCATGGAAAGTTTTTGTATGGGGTCCCCAGATATCTGGGATGTCAAAATGGGGTCCCGGGCCACAAAGGTTGGGAAACACTGTGTAGAATGAGGGCCTGTTATTTTATTTGGTGAGGGAGTAAGGAGAGGGAAAGGGAGAGGTGAGGTTGGGTTGGGTATACTGTTTGGTAGGTGCACGGATGCTGACAGGGGGAGACAAAGAGGTTAGTTGTCCCGGGCCCAGGGAGAAGAACTCAGAATAGAACTCTCATTACATTGGGGTGAGGGGGTAGCCTTTGTTCAAAGCTGTCAGTTGCTCAGAGTCGGTGTACAATGAGAGGTGCTGTGGCCATACGGGTGTGGAGGCATGGATGTAGTACAGGGGGAATATGGGGTGAGGTTGATTAGTTTGGTGCTGCAATGATAGTGGTCAATGTCGGTGTCTACATTTGACAGTGCATTTGGGGAAAGAGGAGCTTGAACTAGGCGTGTGTATGGGGCAGATACAGTGGTGGAGATAACATGGTGACGTGTGGTTGAAAGACACTGGCTTTAGCATAACTTAGCAAACTATGCTAACTCCTGCATATTTATGCAAAAATGATGTTTTTTCTGTGATAAAACTAGACTGCCTGTGCAGTCGCCTTCGACTGCTTAAGGCATATCCCCGAAACGCGACGCTTCCAGTCCCCCATCATTCCTACCACTCTCGTCCACCATTTCGTAAACGTATATGATACATACAGACGTGACATGACGTGCATAGGCT
>NC_085869.1:30840710-30880710 GCF_034702125.1 Engraulis encrasicolus | reverse complement strand
CTCAGCCTCTCTGTGATCTTATACCTGGACACGTATATTGTCCGTCAGTACAATTCATTTTGAAATGTTCTTCTTTGTTGTTTTATCTTATTTGGATGTTTACTAAATTTCACTGATCCCCGTCCCAACTCTTTTGAGACGTGTTGGATTTATCAAATTAGAAATGAGTACATATGTCCCCCAAAACAATATTTTTTCTCGGTTTTAACACTTAATATGTTGTCTTTTCACTATTCTCCATCTAATGAATAGATTGAATGTTTTGAAAATGGTAGCATTTTGATTTTATTCACTGTTTACCAAACGTCCCAACTTCATCGGAGTTGGGGTTTGTATGTTAAGTGTTAATTCAGTCAGCTAGTATAGTATTCACTGAACTGTACAAAAAAAAACCTTTTCATAAGTGAATGTCTGGACATCAACGCACATTTTATTTAGAGAGTTGAAATTACGCTATTCTATGTCTAGTTTTAGTTCTATTAACATTTAAAATGTACCGTGTCTTTACTTATACAAGGTGGCCAGTTCAGAGACCTAACCCTAAATAGGGGGTAAGGAGAGGAAGGATCCAGCCATTGTGGATAATTTATTTTCTTTAGCTATAGTAGTAGATATCTAACATTGTAAAGCCAACAATTAACCTCTGATATCAACTGGAAGATTATGAAAGGGCGTATAGCATTGCCTTGTTTCAAACGTAATAATTGGATCTCCTACACAGCAAATGTACAGTATACTCGTCTTTCCCAGAAACTCTGGTTAAATCCTCAGCTCGATTATTGCAAATGGTTTACTTAAACTGTGCATGTAAGCGAGTGTCTTCACTAATTTGAGGTTAATAGTTCAGTTGGTCTTGAAACCCAAGCTACGGTAAGGGGTCAGGAGAAGAGGAGGGATCCAGCCGCTACACTATGCTACAGCAAATGGCTTCCCGGGCAGAGGCTTTCAGACTGTCCGGGTGGGGGGGCCCTCTAAAAGCAACCCCCCCTCCCGCCACCACCAACACCACCACCCCATCCTCCCAGCACTGTGGTGCATCAGTAACCCTACGCCATGTGCTGTACAGTTGGACCTCTATTGGACTGGGATTTCTGTCTTGCTTTCTCTTACTTTCTTTTTTCTGTCTGTCTGTCATTCCCCTCTCTCTCTCTCTCTCTCTGTCTCTCTATCTATCTTTCAGTGCCTCTGTCTGACTCTATCTATCTCTCACTCCTCATTTCTCTGCCTCTCTGTCTCTCTTCCTTTCTCTTCTCTCTCCCCCTCCCACCCCCCTGTTTCAGTCTGTGCACTTCTGACCTGGAAGCTTTCGAAAGGGTAAAACAAAAGGGTCTAGGAAAAGTCTAGGAAAGCTGATGCAGCCATATTGTGTGGGCGCACATTTGTGTGTTTGTGCATGTGTGCAGGGCCGCTGACAGCTTTGACTGGGCCCAGGACAAAATCATTTGAAAGGGTCCCCCACCCAATACATTCAATGTAACGAGGGTCCAATTATGCCCCCCCCCCCCCACCCATCTCCCTGACCCTTTGTCCCCCCTTGTCGGCTTCCCTGCACGTGTGTGCGTGCGTGCATGTGTGTATGTCTATGTGTACTACTACTTGTATATGCATGTAGGTGTACCGTATACAGTAGTTTAGGTCTGCTAAGTGTGTGTGTGTGTGTGTGTGTGTGTGTGTGTGTGTGTGTGTGTGTGTGTGTGTGTGTGTGTGTGTGTGTGTGTGTGTGTGTGTGTGTGTGTGTGTGTGTCGTCTTTTTTCCTTCTTCGTCTTCCCTGGCTCTCCAAGAGCAGGGAGTCCTTTAGAGTCCTTTGCCTAATCCTCCCATTTGTGTCTGTTTCTCTGTCTGGGTTAAGTTCCCCGCTGAAAAGAAGAGGTATTGAGTTAACCACATTTTGAATGACTGCTCCAGATACAGACACACCATTGTGGTGGAGTGACTTCACTGAATCACAAATGGGGGGTCTGTCTGGAACAGTTAAAGGTAAAGGTAAAGTATCTCAGGCGGACAAAAACAAAAGAAGAAGAAGAAGAAGAAGAAGAGGAAGAAGAAGAAGAAGAAGAAGAAGAGGAAGAAGAAGAAGAAGAAGAAGAAGAAGAAGAAGAAGAAGAAGAAGAAGAAGAAGAAGAAGAAGAAGAAGAAGAAGAAGAAGAAGAAGGAGAGGAGAGAAGTCTGACGTTGAGGCAGGTAGACAAACACCACATTACATTATAGTACTGTAGATTAAAGAGGAGATCAAAACCGAGGCCTGGTTATGAGGCCTCCTCGTGGGTATAAGGGTGCTGTGTCGTGCTTTGTGGTGCTGTGTCATGCTTTGTGGTGCTGTGTCATGCTCTGCAACAAAGGTAAGTTGAAGTCACTTTTACTGATGTTATTACAATTAGAGATGAATCGGATCCTGATTTTTAGGATCCTGCCGGATACCGGATCCACTGCTTAAGATCCTGCCGGATCCGGAACCGGATACCGGATCCTACGAAAGGGTTGAAACACATAGCCTACTCGCACACGTGGGCCCTTTTTATTATGTTGGCTCAAACTATTTTTTAGACTCATTGGCTTACTGCCACACTGCCTGCAACGGCCGCTTCCAAAGGGCTTTCACGCCATGCAGCGATTGGGGTTGTGAAAGACTGACTGAAAAGACTAGGCTATGTAAAAACTAGAGATGCAGCAGCTGATTTTTAGGTAACTGCCGGATCCGGATCCTGTGAAAACCCTATTATCCTGCCGGATCCGGAACCGGATCTTGGATCCGGTGCATCTCTAATTACAACGCTAGTATGTGATCTTATATAGCGCATCATTATTATATTGTTTATACATCGTTATTACATTGTGCCTAGTGAGGTATAGATGGACACTGTAAGAGTAGTACTTCTACGTTTACTTTACAGTTTACAGTCCTCTGCCGGTGCTGTGCAGTGTTTCAGCTATGATGTGCTGCACTGTCTGACTGGAATTTCAAAGGCCTGCTGGGAGGTTAGTGTGTCTTGTAGGCCTGCTATCTGGCCTATCAGGAGAGACCTGGCAGAAAGGGGCCCGCTGACACAGGAGAATCATGGGAATCTTCAACAGCACGGATAGCACAGAACCTGCACACACATGCACGCACGCACACACACATACAGTACACACACGCACACACAGACACATACACGCTCCCTGATATACAGTAGACGGATGGTTTACTTTGTGTGCATAAGGAGATAGATGCACACCTATATGCAGGATAAATAAGATACACAAAAAAGACAGAAACACACACACACACACACACACACACACACACACACACACACACACACACACACACACACACACACACACACACACACACACACACACACACTAAGACCCACAAACGGACAGACACTCTTACACACACACGCACACACACACACAGGCACACGACATAGCTAGGGCACACTTGCCACTCAGTCCATGTGGTGGTGGTGACACAGATCATAACTGTGGAGACAGCATTTTACCCCCCTGCCATCCCCCCTCCAACCAATACATCATTAACACTCAATTCCCTTCAAATTATGAGCAACAGACTTACAGCCCAAATTGCTGATCATATCATGGACGAGATGGCTCCTTGAACCTCTCTATCGCTCCCTCTCCCTCTCCCTCTCTCTGACTCTCTTTCGCTCACCCCAGAAGAGATCCCTCTTGCAGCCCCATGACTGCTGCTGCTGCTGCTGCCCACTCTGTGCTGTGTCTGATCGCTGATGACCTACTCAAGCAAAATAAGCCGCCATTTTATCCCCATGCCCCGATGCACCCAGCCAGGTGCCAGTCGCAATCTCCTCCTGCTACACAATGGCGGCTGATAAGACGAAATGTGGCAGGGAAAGAGGCAGAGGCAAGGATGGAGAGGCAGGGAGTTAGAGCTGCATTACAGACAGTGGACGATTGTTTGTATTACATCTATATAGGCCTATAGTACTGATATATAGTACTGAGTGTGTATTCGATTTTTACGAATGTGAACCTGGAGCTGAGTTTACTGTTCTGTGGTTTGCTTTTTGTGCATTGTTTTTTTTTGAGGCACATAGGCAGAGGCAAGGGCCGGGTTGTGTTATAGACAGTGTGCGATTGTTTGATACTAAAAGGGTGTTTCATTTCAACTCTTGTGCTGAATGAATACAGCCTGATTTACTGCGTGGTTACGAGCTGCACTGCACTCTTGACTTGCTCACCTTTTCAAAAACATGTACCTGGAGTTTAATTTGCTGTTTTGCTTTTGTATGTTTTGTGTGGCTGTTTTCATTTGCTTTTACTGAATTGATATCCATTGATATTCTGATGCTGATTCACAAGGTGAACTACAGTCATGCTCTGTACCTCTCTCTCTCTCTCTCTCTCTCTCTCTCTCTCTCTCTCTCTCTCTCTCTCTCTCTCTCTCTCTCTCTCTCTCTCCAACAAATGTGCACCTGGAGTTTAATTGGCTGTTTTGAAGCTTGTTTGGACTTTTAGATGTTATTGGATCTGTGTCCAGGGATGTTCTGATTCTGAAGCTTACTGATTTTGATGATAGAGTGGTACCCCTGCACCGTGTTGTGCCAACATCTCTCCGTAAGTGTGGTCTAATTGTTTAAACATAACATGCCAAAAATATTGTAGTTGATATGTGTGTTTCTAGAAAAGTCTGTAAAGTCTGTAAAACAGACTTGCTTTCCTATCCTATTGTATCCTGTGATATTTTTAAGGTAAACCCAGAGGAAGTACTGTAAGTAGCAAATGACAGACTCAGATATATTTTATGATGTCAATCTTGCTACATTACAGAGAATTCCTGCTCACTTGACTTGCTGTTACAGAGTAGCTGGTAAACTAGACCAACCTGCCTTGTGGCAGAAAATGTTTTTGCCGTACGAGTTGGTCTCACTCTGTTCCATAGTAGACAACCAAAAAGGACACAAAATCCACCCTTCAATCAAAATTTGTGTGTATCTGTTTTTATTTATCTTTTTTCTGCTTGAATCTGTGTACAGAGTTATTGTTTAGGATAATCAAGGTAATGATGCAGCTGTGCTGGGCTATTACATACAGTTTTGAATTGATTTAATAGACAAATAAATGTAAATGCCAATCATTCCACTGCTTTGCTAATGGTGCGGTGTCAATACTTTCCATTTTATAGTCCGGCTCACTAGGACAAGTTAGTCGCAGTGGACATTCATACACATAAGTGTTGACGAGAGTTAGTTATTTTTTATAATCCTCCGATCTGATAGTACACACACTGTTAAACACTGCAAGCCAGTTAAATGTAAAAAGTTAATTTGCCCCTTAAGTTGATAAGTTAACTCAACTCGAGGAGTAACTCAATTCGAGCCTTTCACAAGTTGAGTTAACTTACAAACTTAGCGGGCAACTTCCTTTTTGACGTTTAACTGCCTGCAACGTTTTACGGTGCAGTGATGTTCTAGACCAGTGTTTCTCAAACTTTTTCAGACCGAGGACCACTTTGTCGCCCCAAAAATGTTCAGGGACCACCTGTCACTGAATTGGCAGTTGAGGGGTGATCATTTCGATGCAGATCACTTCCTTTTTATTCACATTTACAAGCCTGTCTTATTGTGGTGAAAATATGACTTCAGCTATGTTTAGCTTTGTAATTCTGTTACAAATAGCCTACTGCTAGCTTGTCTTGGAAAAGTAGAAATCTCCTTGAGGACCACCTGAGCTTTGTTGTGGACCACCAGTGGTCCCCGGACCACACTTTGAGAATCACTGTTCTAGACATACAATGTAATACATGACTTCTCCCGTTGGGACATGGCACAATGTGCCATCTCTACTGCCAGATAGCCTAGTAGATCTTCCTCGTCACTCTGCCCAGTTCCCTGTCTTTTGGATAGTAGTCTCCTGAACTCTGGTTTGACTGTCCAATCTATGTCTTTCTTGGAGGTGACCATCTCATCACTTAACTTTAACTAGCCCATTTCCTCTCATTTTCACTCATTCACTTCTCCCCCTTTTCTTTATCTCTCTCTCTCTCTGTCATCATCTTTCTCACTCTCCACATATCTCTCTGACTCTCTTTATCCCTTTCTCTCTCCCCTCCCCATACCTCCCTGCATACATCTCTCTCTTCCTTCATCCCTCCATGTCGCTCTCTCCCCCCACCTCTCTCCCTCATCCTTCTCTATCCCTCTCTCTCTCCCCTTCCTTCCATTTCTCTCTCCTTCTATATCATCCATCTCTACCTCCATCCCTCTACCCTTCCCTCTCTATATCCCTCCATATCTCCATCTCTCCATCTCTCTCTCTCTCTCTCTCCTCACCCCCATTACAGTATGCAGTGGGAAGGCCCAGCTGTCCCTGTGTGCTGCCTGGGTCTTTCATGTGGCAGCTAATGAGAGCCTCCCATATGGGCTGCTGCCTTGTTAGGGATGATTGTGTGTCAGGCAGCCGGGCGGCCGTGAGGCGGGAGGCGTGTGTGTGGAGGTGGCGGAGGTGTGTGTGTGGGCTGGGTCCATCACTGGCATGGACGGGAGCGCTGGAAGGTGTGTGTGTGTCTGTGTGTAGAGGTGTGTGTGTGTGTGTGTGTGTGTGTGTGTGTGTGTGTGTGTGTGTGTGTGTGTGTGTGTGTGTGTGTGTGTGTGTGTGTGTGTGTGTGTGTGTGTGTGTGTGTGGGTTGAGAGGTGGGTGGTGTGCAAGCCTTGCAGCAGAGAGTGGACTGTAGTCACACCCAAGGAAATGGACCGGAGTGTTAGCTCTGGGAAATTGCATTACGCAGACCAACACACGCTACATATGCACACACACACACACGGACACGCACACGGGCGCGCACGCACACACACGCACACGGATGCACGCATGCACACATACACATTCAGGCACACACACACACACACACACACACACACACACACACACACACACACACACACACACACACACACACACACACACACACACACACACACACACACACACACACACACAGGGCCATGCATAACCCTCTTCCCCAACCCATCAACACCCCGTCTGTGTTTCTGTGTGTGGCAAAGCTGTCTTGCTCAGTGACGCTCCCTCTGATTATGGGCAAATACACTTTCACTTATTTTAAGGGTCATTATATCGCCTGAGGGAAGTGAAAACTAAATCTAGGGCATCAGTGAAACAAAAGCAATAACTGTCTCATGCAAAATGAATTAATCTGTTGGATTACTGCAATCCCTTGGATTTGCATGTTCATGTAAGGGGAAGGTGTTGCTCGGTGCTGATTTTGAACAAGGATTATGGGACAGACATAGGGGTACATGATAGCTCTCAAAACAAGTTTCTTCTTTTTTCAAAGGCCAACTAAGACATTTTCAACCTACCGGTAATTAAAAATATATTCATGATGCCAGTGCTTAAATGAGTCATTGACAGGCGAATTAAGAGTTCCAGACCACTCAATCCTAGGGCCCTATTTCCATTACCACCAACATGGTTAGCATTTTGAGGTCTTAATGGTTGTGCAGTATGTTTGTTTTCAACATAGCATCTGTGTGTGATGACAAAGAGGCCGTAGCAGGCTTCATGATTACAATTCCACTTTTTAATCAGCCATTTATACACTTTCAATACCTCAAAAGTGTCTCGTTTTCAATAGGACCCTCTTTGGAATATCAGAGAAGTGGTGAGTCATTCCAAGCTTTTTAATAGTCAAAATATTAACAATTGTCAACATAATATCAAGTGGTGGTATGTGCTTGACAACCCACGTCTGTCTTGATGGATATTTCTGAATGCAGTACACAAGCGAAGTTTGTCCTCAGAAACCATATCGGTCAGGTATAATATTTTGATCTTTTGATCTTTTGAATCTGAAATTCTACCTCAGCATGCTTTTCATATGATTAGGTCGTTATAAATAATTGTCTATGATATTTGCTTGCTGTCCAGAAATGTAAGTCTGCAGGAACTACATAACAAGCCTTGTGTCCAGACCCACTTCGCTATAGAATGAGCCAAATAAATAAATAAAACCTCGTCCTTCAACTCCATCACTCTGAATTAATCAAAGTGAGTTCAAAATGTTTCAAAGATACAAACAACAACAATAATAATTCACTTCACTCTCATTTGAATATTCATCATGTTCACCTTGACTCCAACCTTTGTAAATAGATAGAGATGGAGAGAGAGAGAGAGAGGGGGGGGGGGGGGGCTGAGAGACTGAACTTCCTTTTTTCAAGGGCTGAGAGAGAGAGAGAGAGAGAGAGAGAGAGAGAGAGAGAGAGAGGGAGAGGGAGAGAGAGAGAGCACGCGAGAGAGTGAGAGATACAGACTGGAGTGCAGCTGGTGTCATCCCAGATAAATGCATTTATGTATATCAGATGAAAGGTCCTAATGAGATATAGAGTCGGCTGAAGTTGCACAGCCATGAATACAATTATCTGGGCTCTTAATGCTGATGGTATGCTAGTGTTTGAGAGTATTAAAAATAAACACTGTTGGATCTGGTTTTAACAGTAACTGCTAAAGCTATGAAAAAATAAGTATGACGTTTAACCCTTTGAGGAGTAAGGACTTTTCCCAAGTTCTTCTAGAATTTTATTTGAACACTCTACTGTTCCCATCGAAGTCTGTGTTAAAAATCTTGCAACGTCCTTATGACATCATAATGAGAACTCAAAATTTGGGCGAAATTCTAATCATATATTTGTGATGGTACTCCTCAAAGGGTTAAAAGCTCTGAGTTTTCATATGCTAGTCTGCATTGAATTAAGCTGATATAACATTTATGTATATTACTCTAAAAATAAAAATGTGTGTTAGTATTAATAGTAAACATTATTGGATTCGGAGGTTTTAAAAGAGTTGCCTAAAGAACATTTATAGCATGTTTTCACTCCATATGAAATTACAAAACTTTCCGTAAAAACTTTTTTCTATCTATCACTTACATGAATGACTTTATTTATTCAGTTATGAGACATGGCAGCAATGTTACATTTCATATCAACTCTAATAATTAGGACAACCAAATAAGAGACAGCCCCAGTGATGTCACCATGGTTTCTGTAACATAGCTCATCCAAGAGTGTCACTACAGTATATGTTGCATGTTACCAGGGTCTCTTGTAAGGTCTGTAGACAGACTAAAGGCTCTTACCCATTAGAGTTCCACAGAATTGTTCTAACACATTTAGGCTTCATAAATATTCATGCAAGTTGACGGGGGGTCGACGGTGCTATCTGGAATGCATTCACATACAACCAAGGTCTAGAACTGGGCCGTAGGTATGAGCAGCCGCTGCGAGTAGCCGCGACAACACTGTGCTCATGGCTTTTACGCCATGGTGAATAGCAGGAGCGAAAGAGTCCTAATCTAAACAATAACAGTTACGCTGTTATTACAATAACGCTCCTCTTGCCTGCATCTCCAGGTGCATTCGCAATTAACATTGGTCGCGCAGTTTTTTTGTGGCAGCGTGCATCCGTCTATAAGGAAGCGAGCTATCCCTGTCTAAACTACTTCTGATCCCTCGCAATTTTCATGCTCCGTTGTCATAGTTATTAAAAGCAACCTGTAGTCTAGGCTATGGATACCCACACTGTTAAACTCTACTTCATTTGCTCAGCTCCACATTGACCTCCTGCCTCGACAACCTGTGCCCAGTTGTCACTAAACCTGCAAGACCTTCACAACCCCGACCATGGCTGACAGAGACCATCCGAGCTCTACGTACCACCCTCAGAGCGGCGAAAAGGAAATGGCGCAAAACCCGCAACCCATCTGACCTCGAAAAACTTAGATCTCTACTAGCCTCCTTCTCCACCTCTGTAACAGCTGCCAAGACGACCTACTACAGCGACAAGATCAGCAACACTACAGACCCACATAAGTTGTTTTCTACATTCAAGTCACTGCTCAACCCTTCCCCCCTCCGGCGGCCACGGACCTGAACCCAGACAACTTTGCCACCTTTTTCACCGAAAAGACGGCAAATATTAGCAAGCAATTCTGTGAGCCGAAGAAGATACTCATGTAGAAAACTACAGACTGATCTCACTGCTTCCCTTCCTATCGAAGACCCTAGAAAGGGCAGTTGCAAAGCAGGTCACCAGCTTTCTAAGCCAGAACGGATTGCTGGACCCAAACCAATCTGGTTTCAGAAGTGGACATTCAACTGAAACTGTGATACTGTCAGTTACTGGAGCTCTAAGGACTGCAAGAACGGAAGGACTATCCTCTGTCCTCATCCTACTAGACCTGTCTGCAGCCTTTGACAAGGTCAACCACAAGATCTTCCTGAGGATACTCACGGCCATGGGAATCACTGGCGTTGTCCACTCATGGTTCAACTCCTACCTATCTGGTTGCACCTTCAGTGTGTCATGGCAAGGGAAACTGTCTACGACTCACACATTCTCCACAGGCATATAGGCGAGTACATTTAGGGTTTAACCCCAAACAAATTGATACAAAAGGTTTTTTTATGGATTCTATTACTATTGGACCTGCTAAACGACATACTACAAATCTAGTAAAATCTGACTTTGGGAAATGAGTTTTTTCAACATGGCTGCCATAGGGTTATTATAAGGGTCAAGAGACACTCCAGGTGAATAGGCCAAAAAATTTAGCTTGCCTATATCACCATGAAACTTAATCCGGTGATTACTCACATATTTGTGAGAAAAAAATGTATTGCAAGTTTTCTGAAATGTTATGTTTTAATATGGTAATTGGACTATATCTAATTAAATATGCATTACATTTCAAAATGCAAAAACTCGAAATCTGAAAAAGCCAAGCTCAAAATTACTCTTTTATTTTGTTTCTAGTAAGCCAGATGATATGTTCAGAAGAGATTATGAACATCTCTTTTTGTTTTGTAGTAAATCTAAAAATCTTAGTGCAGACACACCAGGCAGCATTTTTTTTCAAAACATGATTATTTAACATCTCTCTTAGATGTAAATAATTGAGTGTTATGTTTCTCAAGTTCTTCCAGACATTCTTTGAGTCTGGTGGTATCATTCTTAGCATGTATCAAGGGCAAGGTCAGCTGTCCTCAAATCATAGCCTCTCCATAGAGGTGTCCTAAGGGCTGGTGCTGGGACTCTTATTTGCCATGTACACCACATCACTGGGCCATGTTATCTGTTCTCACAGCTTCTCATAGTACTGTTACACCGATGAAGCACAGTTACTTTGTGCCAGATGACTCCACGGTCACACACATTTTCGCTTGCTTCTCTGAACTATCCACAAATATGAAGGAATGCGACCTTCAGTTGAGCCTTGCCCAAATGCACTGCTGGTGATCCCAGTCAAAGATTTAGATTGCCATGATATCGAACTCAATATGGATTCTGCTACTGTTGCCTCAAATAAGACAAAAATAAATCTAGGTGTCATTGTTGATGACCATCTATCATTCTCTGACCACATAGCCTCAGTTTCCCAGTCATGTCACTTCTCACTGTTAAATACATAAAATCAGACTGTATCCGACCTGACTGACTCAACTTCTGATATTCTCCATCTGACCTGAACTACTGCAACTCCCTTCTGACTGGTCTTCCAGCTTGTGCAATAAGCCCTTTGCAAATGTCACTGCATGCCACTCCTCTTTTTCATGCCCTAATTGAATATGAGGCCCTGACCCTTGCCTATAAAGCTACAACAGGCCCTACTCTGGCTTACCTGAAAGCTATGCTAAAGCCCTATGTCCTCTCAGGACATTGTCTGTCTCCAGTACCAACCATTTCACCTTGCCCTCTACTTACACATGTAGTGGCTCCTGTCTATTCAGTTCAGCTGCTGAAAGACCCAAAACACCCAGTGACACCATGATTCATCACTGATGATGTGCCCTGACAAACAGCACATGGATATTACCATAGCAGTAGTGTCTTTATCCACCCAAACAGCACTCCAAACAAACAGATCCTGAAAACATGTTAATTCATGCCAATGTAATTATCACGTAGTAACCTTTATTTAAAAAAAAAACTTTGATCTTGAAAATGACACCTTTCCTGAAGTTAGATTTTCCTAGATTTTTAGTATGTTAGTAAGGACAGCTGGATGTATTGAAATCAGTTGAAAAACCTTTTGTATCAATTTTTTTGGGGTTTGGTGCATTTTGGCCATAGATGTACTCGACTAATAGCCCAAGGATCAGAGCTGGGACCCCTTCTGTTTGCAATATACACCTCCTCCCTGGGACGTGTCATTCAAACACATGGGTTTTCCTACCACTGCTTTGCTGATGATGTACCTGTCGTTCCGTTCAGAGGACACCACGGTTTCGGCACGCATCTCTCTGCCTGCCTCACCGACTTGTCAAGGATGAAGGACCACCACCTACAGCTGAACCTGTCCTGGTGATCCTAGCTAAAGAGTCGCTCAGTCACAACATCAACCTCAAGATAGGCTCCACCATCGTGACCCCAAACAAAGTCGCCAAAAACCTTGGCGTCATGATTGATGATGAGCTGCCATGCTCCAACTAGGCCTACATCAACTCAGTCACCCGGACTTGTCGATTCCAGATGTCCAACGTACGGAATATCAGACCTGTGCTGACACAATATTCTACACAACGACTGGTCCAGGCCACGGTCCTGTCCCGCGTTGACTACTGCAACTCACTCATGACATGTCTACCTGCTTGTGCGCTAAAACCTCTGCAGATGATCCAAAATGCGGTGGCACGGTTGATATTCAATCAACCCAAAAGGACCCATGTTACTCCTCTATTTATTGAGTTGCACTGGCTACCGATCACAGCCCGGATCAAGCACAAGGCATTGACCCTTGCCTACAAAACCATTGCAGGAACGGCTCCAGCCTATCTGAAGGACCTACTAATGCCTTATGTTACTGGAAGAGAACTGCGCTCATCCAGCACAAGCCGTCTGGCTCTGCTATCCAGGCGCTCTAGGTACTCCCAATCAAGATTGTTCTCCGTTGTTGTACCCAAGTGGTGGAACAGTCTCCCAGAGGCAGCAAGACTAAGCACATCTCTTGCAGCCTTCAAGAAACAAGTAAAGACCTTCCTCTTTCGTGAGTATCTACTAGACTAATGCTTGAGCTGGCCTAGCCACAGGGCAGACTCTTGACATGATGTTTAGTTTAGTTTGTGTGTGTGTGTGTGTGTTTGTGTGTGTGTTGTGTGTGTACTCTTAATTCCAAAAAAACCTAACCCATCTTTGCAACTGCACTTGTTGTTCTGTATATTTCCTGTGCACTTTGTATTTGCTTGTGATGTTGGCTTGATTATGTCCTCTTTTGAAAGTCGCTTTGGTTATAAAGCGTCTGCCAAATGCAATGCAATGTAATGTAATGTAATTCCGACACGAAGGAGAAGCAACCAAGATACTCCGTATTATGGAGACCCCACATATGAAAACCGATGTGTGATGAATCGGAATTAATGTAATGCTTACAAGCTGATTAGTGTGCATTATGAAGCCTTTTTTGCATGGTGAGTGTTAATATTTCTCCTGTCTAACCAGCTTCTCACAAGGAGGCTTGTATCTTCCGATGTCTTCAAGGAAATAATGCAATGCAATGCAATGCAATTCCTTGGCCAAGGACCAGAGCTTTAACTGCTTGACCAATTTTCAATTGTCTATTCCACTTGGCCTACTGTAGCTTAAAAACAGGCGGTAGAAAAGTCATGATGATTTTTAAAGTGCTTGGGATAGATGTGTAGTCTACACATGACAATACATAGTTACAGAGAGGGCAACATGTCACAGTTGGAACTAGACTCACCCTGGAACTACGTATGGGGCGATTCTAAAATCGACCCTGTTAGAAGCGAAGATGGGTGGGGTAAGGGAGGGGTATATAAAAGTGAAGCCACGCCTTGAACGTAAAACCGGTAGAATCAGGTTTATGGGAAGAGGCCTTTTCATTTCCAGTGAAAAGTACTGCACCATACTTCATACCCTGGGCATTTTATGACCAACAGAGTTAAAGAGGCACTAGGTAGGATGACATCATTTGCGTGGTGCCTGTGGCATGCCTGTCTCAAAATCTACACCGTAATGAAAAAATGCTGTTCACATAAACTCGCTGTGAGACTGTTTTTTTATCCCGGAATGCCAGCAGTTGATACAATTCTGAATACGGTACTGTATATAACGCGTATGTAAATGTTTCCCACGACACTCCCTCGGACTGCGCTGCCAAAAGTTGCATGAGGGGTTTTCTGACAGCGGACCGTGGAAGTGATCACGAGAGCCATCTAGTCATCGTTACTAAAGACTCGCATAAGCATCGGCTGACTCGGGACCGTGATTGATTAAACTTTTAATCCTCCCTGGAGCCACTTTAACAATGCATCAGCAATATGCCTTGATATGCCCTCCTAGATGACATAAAATTATATAAATACAAGACATTGCATACTATGGTTTCATGTCTAAGTGACTCCCTCAGTGTTACAGTAGCTCCCCCTCTTCTTGGAGACAAGATTGATGGGGCCATGACAAAGGACAAGCTGTGCGGGACTTTGGGACAACCACTGCTTTTGTGCCAACTGCCACTTTGGTCCAACTGCCACTCGTTTGCCCCTGTTTTTTGGCCATCCATCCATTCTTCCATTGCCCTCCCCTCACTCTTTTACATCAGCCAGTATACAGCTCAGCCCTGCCTGCCTGCCTGGTCGAGCTGAGCCCTGGTCTTTAACATTCCGGGGCGTAGCAAAGTCGAGGCAGTTCAAAGCGCTACTCCACTCTGCTAACAGGCGAACTTCAATGGGGGCGCGACTCAAAAGGCTTCCCCCTTCACTCCACTTTCACCGATCCTCAGTTCCACCCACAGAGCAAGGTCATATCTGAGCCCGCTGCTCTCTCTCCCTCTTTCTTCGTCTCTCTGTCTCTCTCTCCCTCTCTCTTTTCCTCCTTCCATTTGTCTTCAAGTCTTTACAGACCTGAGTGCTCTTTGAAAGGGAGAGGCTCTTGTCAGCCTGGGAGAGAGAGAGAGAGAGAGAGTATGAAAGAGAGAGAGAGAAAAAAGAAAATAGGTGTTTAGAAAGAAAAGGTGATAGTAAGTGTAGAGTAGATCATTCAAATGGGGCTCAGGGGTAAAAAAAAAAAAAAAAGACCAAGAAATAATGGAGGAGAAGAAAGAGGAAAAAGAGAGGATAACAGGTGGATGTGGAAAAGAGGAGAACAAGGGGGTAAAGATGAGATGAAGAAGACTGAGGATAGAGGAGTACAAAGACTATAGTTTTCACAGACTGGAGAAGAGTTGAAGAGGACTTGTCTGGTTGGGTTGTGTTTAAGTATGCAGTGGAAGGCTATATACCATCACATCAAGCGCTGTCAGAAAGTGTTTGCTCAGTACACCAACCAAGACTTGCCAATAGATTTACTGGGCCAACACACGCACGCACACACTCACACGCACGCATGCACGCACGCACGCACACATGCACGCTGTCTGTTTTCTGTACACCATGTGCTTACAAATAGGCTAATGTTTTGGTGAAGCTATCATCAATATGATACATTAGGGAAGAAATGTATGCTGAAACAATAATATTAAACTCCGAAATCACTTACATAACTCTTTTACCATGTATCTGATGTCAGGAGAATTCTATACATAGGCTACTCCCTTTCTGTAACTGTTACAATGCTATGTTGATTCTGAGACTGACATAAATGCTTGCATCTTTTTCAACTAATCCATGTTCACTATTATATTTAAAACAGAATAGAAAAAGAATTCCTCTGGTGTGCTCTCTCTCTCGATAAGTAAGAGTTGCTCATTTCTTTTCTCCCTCGCAGAAGCACTTTACGCTTGGCTGTTTGAAGAGTGAGACGCTGTTTCTCATTTTTCTGTGAGCGCGCCATGTCACACCTTATTTACAATTCAATGAGGTGCCCCATGTAAGAATAACAAATCTCTCCCGCTCTCTCTTCTCTCTTCCTCTCTCTCTCTCTCTGTATCTGCCTCTCTCTACCCCTGTCTCTCTCGGTTTCTTTCAGAGAGTATGTAGTGTTGTGAGAGGGAATGTGCAATACACATGCTACTGTACGTATGACAGAGAGAGTTAGTGTATTGTAACGGAGTGTGTTAAACCAACCTGTACAATCTGGTGTCAGGCAGGGACAGAGAGAAAGAACACTGGAAATTGATGTCCATAGGCCACAATCACTTCAATTCTCAACACGAAGTTCCCCAGCACTTTGCTTCAGTTACAGTGCAGTACAGTGCAGTGCAGTGCCTGTAGGTGTTAAGCCACTGAAAGCCATACGGCTGGAACAATTTCTTTTTGGAGTAAGAGAGAAAGAGAGAGAGAGAACCCCTGGCTACGATTTGGAGGCGTTTGGCATGCACAGTTAAGCAGACATAATTATGTTTACACTTGACTGGGAAATCAGACCTTTTGGGGTATTTATATTGCTCTGCTCTGTCTTTCTCTCTCAGCGAATGATAGCTGCTGGTACACTCTTGACAACCCCCCCACCCCCTCTCTTTTGTGGAAGCTTTAAACTGTAAACAGTATGGAAGCCTACTAGCTAGTTGTTGAGTAGGCATCAGTCTTTTCTGATATTCTCAAATACCTGGGCTGGATAAAGTGTGAGGCTATTAAAAATACAAAACATAAATAAAACACCCTGTACTATACTTTGCCTGGAGCCTACCTATGCCTCGTAGATAATTTATCGTTGGAAAGGTATGGTTTACGATTGCCCATGGTTGTTGATTGGGCATAAAGGATGTACCATTTGGCATATACCTACAAATACCCAATCGTGTCTGTTGTAGGCCTATATACAGGTATGTATATTCAAACAAAATGTAAGCTTCCGTTTGTCAAGACTTTCCACCTCTCCCTGCTCTGTATCTGGCTCTCAGGCGCCCTCGCTTAGGGCAGCTGCCATGCTGTCTTTCAGATCAGAACGATTGTGCAAAGCAGCATGGGATTTCCCTGGCTACTCTATACTACTGGTACTTGTCAGCATTACATTTTCTGAACTGAGTTTTCTGACATGCATGTCATACAGGACATTTTCTTGCTGACAAAAACACAAATTGTTTAAAATGTATTAGGTCTATTAATTATTTTCCATCGCAACAAGATAACCCTAACCTGGACCGCTGAATGACTCATTAGAAGGCAAATGAATAGTTGCTGCCTTGCCCAGTTTTGCGTAGGGGAATAATGCCTGCAACTTGGCTTCAAGGGTAAGCAGGTTTCAGGCATGTAGCCTACAGTAGTTATCTCGCAGGCACTAGCCTGTTAGTGACATGACAGGCTAGTGCCTACAGTAGCTATGTGTAGTGGAGCGCTGCTCCTTTAAGGGAAAGTCTGACGCTACGGCACACGTCACCACGCCACTCGTAGAGGCTTATGGGAAGTCTCTTCATAAACACTGCCAGTGGCTAGTATTCGGTAAGCCTGCAAAGTCCCCCTTTGCGCGTTTCATCGCCACCGGCGAATGCTGTGGTTGCTTCTCCCCTTGCCGTCGAGAGGAGTGCGGTGTCCAGTTCAGATCTAGGAGATGTGGACCATTTCTTGTCCTCGTGAGTATGTGGACCATTTCTTGTCGCTGTTTATGTGCTAGCCAGCAGCTAGTGGCTAACTTCGCGTCTGCTGTTCTATAGGTTGTGATTCCAACTTGGCGTCTCTTACTTGGCTAGAGTGATCTCTTGCTTCTCCACTGGCAAGGACTTCGGTGGACAATGCAACGGTTACCTTGCGCTTTTCCCGTCTCCTGCACGCCGGTATGTATTATAGTGGGTTAGCTTGTGCCTTTACCCAGCTCTGACTGTTTGTTTTCTTACCATGGTTGCTAACGACGGCCATTATTATGGTTTCAGCGTGTGGTCGCTACCGGCGCCTCGGCCGTGTACCTCTGTATTGGCACTCCGACTGTGAGAATCGCGCATCGGTGCACCCTCATCTCCGGGTAAGGTAACCTCTCGGCAGCAGAATCGTATGATAGTGGGTGTCCTGCTAGCTTGGCTAACGCTCTCCTCCTCCCTCGCAGGTTGTATCTGTGTGGCCGTGGTCAGACACACCACGCGTTTAGGTGCACGAGCGGCGACTTTTAGCCCCGGTTGTGTGGTGCCTCTGGACGCCGGGAACCCGTATCTCGGCTGCTGCTCCGGCCTCGGGAAATTGGACATTCGTGCGTGTGTGTACGTTGGCGCGCTTTAGTTCAGTGTGTGTGTGTGTGTGTGTGTGTGTGTGTGTGTGTGGGCGCTCGGCTCGGTGTGAGCTGGTGTGTGAGCCATTCCACAGTGTGTGCGTGCGTTGGTGCGTGCGAGTGTGTGAGTGTAGGTAGTGACGAGTGAGTGTGGGGATACCTAGGGGACTGCACTGAGCTGAGCCTCTGGGGTTGGTGTACCTCATGTTTTGATTTTCGTTTTCTTTCGTTTGCTGTGCCTAATTTCCTTTTTTTTCATTATTTCATTCAATTATCTAATTTCTTATTTTACTGCATGTGTTTACTGGATTTTGATTTATTTTGCATGGGTTGCTGTGATTTCTTGTTGTTTTCTGTTTGCCGTGGATTATTTCTGTTTGTTGTGAACTATTTCTTTACTTTTTCTTTTGTTGATCCTGAGGTGTGCCATTCGCCCTATTGTGTTAGCCGTGCCAGCCCCTAGTGGCAAAGCCTGACAACCTGAGTGTAGGTTCTAAGGCCTTAGGCCTACCAGGTGTGTTGTTTATTGTGAATTAAGGAACATACTTTGGGGCAGGTGTTTACAGATCCGCGGGTGTGGTGGCAGCACACCCACCCCTGCACTTTACTGTTAACGTGAACATACTTTGGGGCAAGTGTTTATCTATCTGCGGGTGATTGCGACAGCACACCCACCCCCACTGCACTTTGTGAATTGTGAGTACCTTTTTATATTTTATTACAAAGAGTGAGAAAAATATATTTTTATAACGCAAAGAATAATAAAGATTTGAATTATTAATTGTCACCACTGTCTCTGCCTCCATTGTGCACGAACCTGTGTTTGCCTGGTAATCTATTGTGCGGGTACATTGTGTGTTGGTCCGGGGTATCTGTAACTACCCCTAATTCATTTCCTCCGGGGGCTCCACCCCCGGGGGTGGCGTAGTCGAACTACTTCCTGTAACGGTCTCGCCCACTACATTTGCATTTGTGATTTCACTCATTGTCGATTATTGATTAATGTTTGTTATTGTGTATATTGTGTAGTTTTTCGATAGCTAGTTGTCCAGAGAACATCTGGCAATTAACATTGCATCCTAGACCGTACAGTAGAGATTCACCTTTATTTACCCTTTAGTAAAATGATGTCCCATGTTCGACTCCAGCAATGTGTCTCTGCATGCCTGAAAAATGGGATTGATTTGGGTGGGCAATTTGTATCAGTCACAGTCAAATTTACAGGCAACTTAGGGAAATGACTCTTTACCTCTTACGGTCATATTTTTACAAACTGTCATACGAATATGCTTTATCTTTTTTTAAAGGAAAAACACAGCAAGATGACATGCTCGAACAATAATGTTAATATCATCTGTCTTTCAATCTTGATGTTTTGGTCTGATATACGAATTGAAGCGAGATGGCAGTGGTTGCCATAGATTCCTCGCACAACAGGAGTTCTATTGCTGGAAAACCATTTAATACAAAAATATTGATACAACTGGCTGGGGTTTTTAAGGGGCATTTTTTAAAGCATCTTTTTTTTTCTCGCTCGCATGGGTTTGTGGTTTGAATATTCCAGATGTGGAAGGCAGATCGCTATATCCTACCCAGTGACCGGCTTCATGGATGATCGATGAAAGTCTAATACTGGTCAACTGTCCTTGAAAGATATACGATTTTGAAATGCAAAGTAGCCAAAACAAACTCTCAATAAAAATGTTTAAGCAGTTGGCAGAAATACAGTGCAGGAGAGATATTTCTTCAAGATGGATGTCTCATGTCATTTATATTAGTCCTATTCCCCTGTTCATTCCTCATGCACTTGCGCGGCGGCCTGCTTTCTCATTGCAGAGATCCCAACAAAGCCGCCCCGGAGCATGTCAAAACGTTTCATAGATATATAAATATATTTGTTTAACATTGCCCGCGATAGTCGATACAGTTATATATTGCATGGTGTTACACAAACATTGCAACCTGTTTACCCTCTGTGGCGGTGGCACGGGGACCTGCGTGGTATCACACCATCTAAAAGGAGAACGTGTGGGCCACATTAAGTCTGCTTTTGTTGTCCACGTCCAGCTGTGTGTGAATATTCATGACACATGTTCCTGGTCAGGGCCTCCTACCCTCCTCCGCTCCTCTTCTCCTCCTCTACCTCCTCCTGCCAGTCGCCCTCTCCCCCTCATCCATCACGCGTGGATCACATGTCAGTCTTTAAACTGCTCTGCATTTTCATCCCCTCTCCACCACCACCACCATCACCAACCGCTAACCATGCGACCCCGACAGGTCAAGTTTAATTAGGGGTTAATGGGAAAATAAATAAAGAAGTAAAAAAAAAAACGCAAATCAAATCAAGATTAATGGTGACCTGCGATTAGCGCCGATGGATAGGCCGCTGTGAGTGCTTGTGCGATGACATTTACTCCTGATGAGGAGGAGTCATATAACACACAACGTACGTGTACGTATGGGGGGAAATCATTTAACAGATCGCTGCAATCTTGTAGCCTGTATAGTCAGCGGAAACTGCTGAGGCGTTACAGAGCATATGGAAATGCAACTGATTGGATCAATGGCTGTGGATGGAAACTGTTCAGACTTAAACGTTTCCAAAACTATGTTTTCTTAACAAACTGTCAGTAGGTATGAAATTGGCCCTTTAGCACTGATTTAAGGCTAGGGTTCATGTGTTAGGCCAAAGGGTGAGGATTGTGTATAATGCTCTTGAATAACTAGACAGGTATTTCATATCGGATCTCACAGTATTTCCTCAACATCCCTCCTCACGATATACAGAACATCCAGAAGCCGTTTGAACATACAGGCTTTACTTACTGTAAAGGCACTCTTCTTTTTTTCTCTCTGTGAAGGCATGCCACAGTTTGTTATTTACATGACAGCCAGTGAGGAGCATTATCAGTAAAATCTTCCATTTCAGTATAATTGTGTTTCACCTTTGTCATCTTCTACACATGTAGCCCATTAAGTGGTAATTTCACAGTGGCAGTAGAGTGAATCCATGGTGACTGTCTGAGAGAGAGAGGTGGGGGGGTCTGTGAGAAAGGGAGAGTGAAAGAGAATGAAAGAGAAAGAAAACAAGAGTGAAAGTGAAATGGTGTGTGTGTGTGTGAGAGAGAGAGGGAGAGAGAGAGAAAGAGAAAGAGAAAGAGTGAGAGAGAGACATAATCCTGGAAACAGGGTTTGTTCGACACGTGCAGAGGACCCCGATTTCTCAATTCATTACTTTCTTCTGCGGGGGAGCGGGAGATGAGCAGAGGAGGAGAGGAGGAGAGTAGGAGAGGAGGGGGGGCTACCGCTGCTCTGCTGTCTTTGTTTTGTTAACCTACTTTTAATAATAGGAATAATTCATGGCTCGCCCTCAGATGTGCAGCAACTTCAAAGCAGCCCCAGGATGCTGAGGTAGCAGAAACGCTAGCTAGGGCGCTTGCTTGCTTTCAGCCCTGGCTGCCGGAGGCTGCCTGCCTGCCTGCCTGACTGACTGGCTCTCTCTCTCTCTCTCTCTCTCTCCGTCTCTCTCTCTCCCTCCCTCCATTTGCTCTGACGGGTTATCGCCCCTGCCGAAGCGTTAGCGCACCGCCGTGTACCAGGTCGGGTCGCCTGGCTCTTGCTCTTCATTCCCCCCCCCCCCTCCCCGACCATCGTTCTCTCTCTCGCTCTCTTTCTCCTGGGTTATCGCCCCCTACCAAAGCGTAGCGTACTGTACAGTACCGGGTCGGGTCAGGCACGAATGAGCGCGGCAGGGTGATGTCGAAGGTGGTTCTGTAGCACATATAAATCCCAGTCCACCACCACACCACTCCCACCTTCCCCTCCATCCCTCCTTTCTGCGCCTCCTTGTTTCTCGCCTGATGATGAACACTTAATTTATTGTTCATAGACAGACAGGGTTCGGAGCTTTGCAGCTTTGCAGCTTTGCCCCTTGCGGCGATTGCTTCCTGTGGTGTTTACTTGACTCTTAACATATAGTATGAGAGATGAGGTGTCTGTCCTTTGACGTCTAGAGGAGGTGGTGTGAGTGTGTGTGTGCGCGCGCGTGTGTGTGTGTGTGTGTGTGTACGCGCGTGCATGCATGCATGCTTGTGTGTGTGCATCTGTGTGTGTGTGCATGTGTGCATTTGTTTGTGTGTGCATCTATATGTGTCTGTGTGCATGTGTGTGTGTAAGGGAAGTGTTGGGGAAATGGGTGGGGGGGCATTTACTCGGATACTCAGCCATGGTTCCTCAGGGGCCACTCAGGTCTTATGTATGTTAGCACCGGGGAAGGTGGGTGGAGAGAAAGAAAGAGAGCAGAGAGAGAGAGAGAGAGAGAGAGAGAGAGACTAGAGTCGGGGGGCCTTCACCCACGTACCAGCGCTGCACCCAGCCAAGAGCCCCAGCCAGCCACCCAAACCAGCCAGCCAGCCGCCTCTTTCCCTCCAATCTCACCCCCCGGGCAAGAGTGTTGTCGGTGTCGCTGCCCCCTATGTCTGGCTGTGTACGCCGCCCCTCTGTACATTATTGTGTTCTCCCATGTGAGACCCACTCACCTTCCACGCTTTTTATATGTGCGTCTACTGTAGCTCGCCCACCTCCTCCTCTCCTCTCCTCTCGTCTCGGAGCGAGCGGAGATGGCGTTGCCAGGGGGATATGGGTAGGATGTGCTGTACAGTACCGTATGTGCGTGGGGTGCTTTGGCGGTGGCGGTGGCAGTGGCCGGGGCACATAGTGTCTGAGGGGTGGGGTGGCTTTGTGTGTGTTTGTGCGTGTGTGTGTGTTTGTGCGCGTGTGTGTTTGTGTGTGTGCTTGCGTGTGTGTGTGAATTGAGAGGTGTGAGAGAGGTTGTGCGCAGGGCTTTAGGGAGGAAGGCAGCCGGCAAAAGCCACGGAAAAAAAACAGCAAAACCTGCTGTAATGAATATTCATCTGTGACAGTGGCCGGGGCTGTGGCGGTGGCGTTATCCGGGCTCAGATGCCCAATCCTCTCTCCGCCGCCGCGTTCCGAGAGGAGGGGGAGGCGGGAAGAGGAGGAGGGGGAGGAAGGGGGGACACAAAGGCCCGTGGCCAATCCCATTAGCCGATGCCGAGGCGAGTTAATGGGATTCCGCCATGAGTCTGTGCGTCTGTGCCGTGTGCCCACTGCCGCCGATGCCCCCCCCCCCTTTTTTTTCTTTCTGGGATTTTCAGAACCCGTCTGTGTGTGTGTGTGTGTGTGTGTGTGTGTGTGTGTGTGTGTGTGTGTGTGTGTGTGTGTGTGTGTGTGTGTGTGTGTGTGTTTGTTCGTGCATGCCAGCTATGCCATATTTCCGAAAAGAATAATGCGGGCAAACGTCGCCTCCGCCGATCCCTGTGACACACACACACACACACACACACACACACACACACACACACACACACACACACACACACACACACACACGCGCACACACAAACAAAAACCTCGAGTCCTCGTACAGGCGTGGTGTGAATCAGGCATCTGTCGAGCGTGCTTTGAGAATTACATATCTCAAAGGAGCTTTTAAGGCGGCATAATTGTTTAAGGGGGCCTATAGAACAATCCTTTTGGAAAACGTATTTATTTCTCCTCTTTGACCCCTCCACTGTCTTGCCAGAGTTGCCAGTTGCCAGTTTTTCCCTCCTGAAATGGCTAGCGTTGTTAAAAGGCCCCATTAAGCGCTTTCCAGGGAAAAATGTGTAATAAAATCGTATGTATTATTAATAATAATAATAATGGACAAAGAAAAACCCATCTGTGGTTGCCCGTATGCTGTTTTGCGTGTGTGTGTGTGTGTGTGTGTACGTGTGTGTGTGTGTGTGTGCGTGTGTGTACGTGTGTGTGTGTGTGTGCGTGTGTGCTAGTGTTCGTGTGTGTGCTGTGCACATGTATAAACCCCAACTCCGGTGAAGTTGGGACGTTTGGTAAATTGTGAATAAAATCAAAAGGCTATCATTTTCAAAACATTCAATCCATTCATTAGATGGAGAAAAGAGAAAAGACAACATATTAAGTGTTAAAACCGAGAAAAAGTATTGTTTTGGGGGACATATGTACTCATTTCTAATTTGATAACGGCGGCACGTCTCAAATAAGTTGGAACGGGGATCAGTGAAACGTAATAAACATCCAAAGAAGAACATTTCAAAATGATTTGAAAATATGAGTGTCCAGGTATAAGACCATCACAGAGAGGCTGAGTCACTCAGAATTAAAGATGAAGAGGGAATAATTACCATAGTTATTACATACATTTTTTAATTCCCTTTGATTAACCATGATGAGTGTATATAAGACATATTTTTGTCATTAAAATCATTGTATAAGTTCATGACATTATGAGATATATGTTGGCTGTAGTCTCACTATAGCACTCCAAGAATTACAGCTATTGAAAACTGACCATACACAGTAAAAAATGCTGTGTTAATTCAACACTTGGAGAGTATTTTGGGACCAAATAAACTCTAGAAGATGTTACATCGACTCTGTTAGTGTTGCATTAACACTGCAGTTTTTACTGTGTATTAAGAATGCTTCATGTGTGCAAATGATAGAGGGGTTTAACATTCTCCTATGCACCCAAGCTCACTTGAAATAGATCCACACAGGGGAAAATGTCCTTTCCTTACAGAAGTCAGCAGAAGTTGCAGAAGTCAATCCTTTTTGGAAATATTACAATCTTGCACATCCTGTGCTACAGTGAAAATGGACCATCCAACTTGTGTTAGTGCTAACTTCAAAAGTCAGCCTCCATGATGGCATGGGGATGCAGTAGTGCATTGGTTAAGTGGTTCTCACTCATCTGTAGAATTAAATACAGTGCTGAATGATATACATGGGTTTTAAACAGCATGGAAAGCCACTCATGCATTATATTTTGAAGGGAGATCTTCAACTACTGCCACATAGTAAGGACAAATTGCATTCTCTACTAAGTTTTAACAGTTTAACTCCTAAGGACCAGCATTTGATAAAATGGTGGGCTTTTGGTCAAGACCTGTCACACTGGAAGCACAACAGAAAGGAAAACATTGCAAATCATGACAAGGAATACACCAACCATTTCAGCTGGTGAAATCATGTCCAAGATAGGAATCAACACCGTTTTTATATATAAAATCATCTCATTGGTTAATGTATTTAACTGTTAAGTATTAACAAGTGTTGTTTTGTTTTTAGTCTTCCTCGACATTTGCTGCCTTTTATTGTCACCTTCCCAACTCTTTTGAGACGTGTTGTTTTTACATATTCATGAATATCCCCCAAAACAATGACTTTAGTCAGTTTTGATGGCTGATATGTTTTCATTGTGCCATTCTCCATCTAATGTAAGAATCAGACGTTTTGAAAATGGCAGTATTTTGTTATTATTCACAATTTACCGTGTGTCCCAACCAGGGCTCCGAACCGGTTCAAGGAACGAAAACGAAAAACGAAAACGAACGGAATTTTACGAGGAACGGAAACGGAAACGAAAACAAAACTGTATTCATCTGTTCCGGAACAGAAACGTTATTCTGAAATCCACAAACCGGTTTATAACGGGGTTTTTTTTTCGTTCTCTATATATTTTTTTTATAACATTTCACTAAAGCATATCCTATGTCAGGAGACTGTTTATAGGCATAGGTTAGTAAATATGTAGCCAGGATAGCCCATCTGAGTGTTTTTGGGTGTGTTATTATTTTTGGGCATAGCTACGTGTAGCCTAAATCAAGTCCACAAAAATAGACTTAATACCGGCGGTGCTCACGGAATTATGTCGTAGAATACCACCGTTCTAAGCCCTTTCTTTGACGTTTTTTGTAGCGTATTATGTGACAGGGCCACTGAAACATGTTATGGCTCGTTTGAAATTGGAGACGCTGCCCTCTTAGTTGGTGAAAACCTTGTGTCTCTACAAGCTTTTATTGCCGAGCAAACCCAAGCTAAACCGAAGTGGGTATCCATGGAATTCAGCTACAAACAGCTGTATCTCCGGAGATATTGAGGTTTTTGTGAAGGGTGCGCTGCTTCAGAATGTCACGAGTTTGAAAGGGGGCCAGTCAAAGATTCTCTATTCTGCATTAACTGGGCCAGTTGGTTTTATTTACATAAATTTGGTGGAAGGTTCGCTCTGACACGCATCCTGCTCCTCAAGACACACCTGCTCTGTCCCACTACGACATCGGCAACCAATGCCCTTCGAAATCCAATTTTTTTCACACGGACTGAACACAAACTCTTTGCACACACGCAGAAGGTGATATTTGCTAAAACAGGTCCAGATATTACTCCCGAAAGTAACAGCCCAACCTTGACAACAAATCCCAATGATATGATGCTTAGATGAGTGTAGCCCATCCGATCCATATGAGATGTAATAGCCATAGCCATCTATGCTAACTTCTGGCTTTTCACATACAGTACAGGAAGACAACAGCGTTCAACATAGCGAATCATCAAATAAACAATTCTTACCTGGTTGGCGATCAAACGTCCAAATCGGAGCGCATTACTCCAATCACAGTTCGGGTGCCATTTGGATCCATGGATCTGGTAAAGGTCTAGGCAGCAAGTCCAGAATGTTCAAGATAGGCCTACTCCAGACACAATATACAATGGTCTCTGTGTTTACCTATTGCGTGAAATCAGACAGTACACGCGCTATAGCGTGGGCTCCGGAAACAACAACATAGCACGATTCACGAAGACGGCAGCGTCCCAAATAGCTACCATACCACAAGGTGAAGTGCTACAGAGAGAGTAAAAGAGCATCATTGCAGGATCATCTAGCGACGAAATCAAATGCAGAGCCGTAGCATCAATGCAGGCAGCGTGATCATTAGGAGCTTACAGTACAGATAGTCTACACACGGTAGACGACATTGCATTGAGACATCTTGGTAGGATAAATTAAAATGTCCAAATCATGACACAAACTTTTGACTGCAATTTTTGTCATTTATGTCCATCACAGAGCTCCCAAAATCACATATATTGTGCATTGAAGGGTGTAGATTCGAAATATGATATTGAAACGCAAAAACGTATTTTCACATTTTGGTATACAACGCATGGGCGTGAAAAACGTATTATTACGTCGGTACTCAATGTGGTAATAGGCACGTTAAACACTGCCGGTTATTTTTCGCTCCGAACCGGTTCAGGAACAATATTTTTGTGGCGGAACGATTGCACGAATGAAAACGATAAACTGAAACTTGCCTGAACCGTTCGGAACGGAACGTTTGAAAAATAATTTCGTTTTCAAGCCCTGGTCCCAACTTCTATGGAGTTGAGGTTTGTACATATGCGTGTCTGTGTCATCTGCATGCATGCATGCGTGTGTGCATGTGTGTGTGCGTCCGTGTGCATGTGTTTGTGGATTTTACAGGCTTGTCAGTTACGTACATCTCAAAGCCCTCTTCCCACCAGAGGACCGTGTGAGAAAGGAAGTACAAGGGACTGGGACAGGAAGTGAGGTCATCCGTGCGGGTCAACATGAGTCTGGCCTGGGCGGCACAGGGGTCAGGGAAACACAGACTGAACACCTGGAGACTGGAGGGCAAGAGAGAGAGAGAGAGGAGAGGGAACGGCTGGTGGACCTCGGAGCCCTGAGCGGTACTGGACTGGGACAAAAGTAAGGGCAGTGCATTTTGGCACAGGCCCCTGCCCCCAATGTGTACACACAAAATACTCAACAGACTTGGCCCCTGATAACTGTTGACCCACCAGGAAATTCCCTGTGCGCCAGTTTACCTGTCCAGGCCTGGCGGTGAGCAAATCTGTCTGCCATTAGAATGTCTAAGCAAAGTCTTCATTGTAAGACGCACGCTGATTTCTTAGAAGTTTCTCGCTGTTTCTCTCTCACACACATGACATGCACACATGCAAACAGGCATGCACACATGCAAGCATGCACAGATGTGTACACGTACAAGCACACACACACACACACACACACACACACACACACACACACACACACACACACACACACACACACACACACACACACACACAGTGATGTGAATACACACTCCATTTCTCTCTCACACACACACGCATGCAGACACATGCACACACACACACACACACACATGCAGTACATACGCACACACACGCACGCACACACACACACACGCACACACACACACAAACACACACACTCACACACACACACACACACACACACACACACACACACACACACACACACACACACACACACACACACACACACACACACACACACGCACACACACACACAAACACACACACTCACACAGAGGCGTGTATCGGAGCATTCAAGTCAGCCTTTATTAGTTTACCCTGAATCCCCATCAGACGTTTGGCCCCAGTAGGGAAGAGTGCAGAGAGCAGACATCTAAAAACAGGCTTATTGAGCCAGACCACTGGATCTCCCTCACTTCACTTTTCATTTGGACATTATCCTACCTCCTGGGCCTTTGTGTTTGAGCGTGTGTGTGTGTGTGTGTGTGTGTGTGTGTGTGTGCGTTTGTGTTTGCGTTTGTGCTTGTGTGCGTGCACGCGTGTGTTGAGGGGTTTGTGTGTGTGTTTGTGCGTGTGTTTGTGTGTGTGTATGTGTGCATGTGTGTGTATGTGAGAGAGTCACAAAGAGAGAGGGAGGGAGAGAGAGAAAGAGAGAGAGAGAGAGAGAGAGAGAGAGAGAGAGAGAAAGAGAGAGAGAGAGAGAGAGAGAGAGAGAGAGAGTATGTGCTTGCGAGTGTGTATAGTCAATGATGTATCAACAGCACACTTGAATTTCTTGCGGTTGTAAAGAAGACCCCGGAAAGATTTAAACATGCTTCTTTCACCTACACATCTTGCAGTTGCCAGACATTTTCAATGTTCATTTCTTTGGTTTAAACAAGTGCATTTCAAAGTCTACAACCTCGCCATGGCTTTGATTAATCTTCTCTACCTGAGTACCGCAGTTCAGTGCGGTGCAGTAGAGTGAAGTGCAGGGCTGTGTTAACTCACAGATGTACAAAGACATGGGAGCGATTAGCCGGAGTAGAGCTATGTCAAACATTAACAGTTATATTTCAAATCCAAGCACCTATTTTTTCCCCCTTCAAAAAAAAAGAAGCAAAAAGACAAGAAATAGAAGCACTGCTCTAAAAAAAAGCAGAGGGTAAAGGAGAGGAGAAGAGCAGAGGAGGAACTGAATTTAAAAAAAAGAAATTAAAGCATTGCAGGCGAGGTGTGAGCCTCGGCGACCGTTTAGGCAAACACAATTTAGGGCTTATCGTGGCGAGGACTCTTTCACCAATCATCCCTCCCCTCCTTACACCTCCCGAGCTCCCACTCATTCGCTCACTCGCTTTCCCTCTCTCTCGCTCGCTGCTGTCTCTCTCTCTCTCCCTCCCGTACTCCAATCCGGATCATTTTCAAATGCAAATAGCTGCACTTCACAGTAATCTCCCCCAACAGAGCGCACGAATCTATTTGCATACATAAGTTGGGGCGCTATTGCCATAAGTCTCAAAACAGGCTATCTGCATTTTTGAGGGAGAAAAAGACAAAAAAAAATACGGACCAAAAAAAAAGAGAGAAGAAAACTAAATATGCTGTGTCAAATTTAGCAGAGAAGCATAACCAAACAATTGGTTGGTCACATTATGAGAAAAATCTGACAGTTATTCATATTTATGCAGTCTTTTAAAGTCCAGTTTCTGATGTCTTCTAGCCTTTGTCATTCTCTCTATGAGAACAGCTATATGATAGGCCTATAACCATGGAGCCCTCTGTAATAAAAAATACATTATTTTCCTGTAGGAAATGCTTAAGTGCTGGCCATGCTTTGAGTTCCTATTATAGCTTTAACGGACCCTAATGCCTCACCTGTGAACAGGACTAATTCAATTTTACAGAACCTTGAAGAGGAAGCCGTTCCAAGTTGCCCACGCCGACGAAGGTGATGACTTCACTCTATGTTGCTCATGTACGTAAGGTGAGTGGCATGAACTGGAACCGTTACGGGAAAAAGAACGATACTGTATGTCTTTTTACTTATTTATTTATTTTGGAAAGAATGTCAGATCAGAGGGAAACCAAGTTATCTTCAACCTTCTGAAAAGGTCTTTTCGTGGAAGACTACCTTCATATATCTTTAGTGCCCCTATGACAAACTCGCCCAACAATGCCCAAAGAGAGCATTACTTTTTTGTGAGAGCCATTATCATATTTTTTTTTTTCAAAAATTCAGCGATAAATGCTTGAACAGCATTTTACTTGCCTTGATTCGCCCCTGAGGAATGCATTTTCTCCTGGCGAATTTAATTTATTGTTTTACATGCCAACATGATGGATTATTCTGATTTTAGATCATAACTTGACAAGCGAGAGAAAAGGTACACTTAAAGGGCTTTTTTTCCTGAACATTTTAAGCCTCTGTTGTAAGGACAATAAATCTTCCTAGTGCATATTTTACACTGAATCAATGCATGATGCTCCTTGAAGGTTATCCAGTTTGTGGCGGAATTTGTTATTCAAATACACAACACAGGCTCGGCAGCAACCCAGCCTTTGTGCATCCTTGCCAACGATTCAAAAGCCTAATTTGAAGGAGATATAATGTACTTAATATGATTTTTCTCATATTGCATATAGTCTCTGCATTTAATAAAATGAAAAAGAGAAAAAAAAACCATCCTTGTCTTGATCGAACAAAAGTCGCCTAATCCACGATGACATAACAAAATCCTTAAAAGCAAATCTCTATAGAAAGACAATATTTTGATTTTTCTACCCACAGTCCATGTCAGTCACACTGATATAATCAACAATAACCTGCAGGATGTTTCTAGTAAGGACAGGGAGGGGGGCTGGATGAGGATGGGGTGTCTTGCCATGCCATCCAATGCCTTGCACTTCTTAAGGAATTTGTCAGGAACAATATCCATTTAAGCTCCCATGACACACATATTACACACGCACGCACGCACGCACACACACACACACACACACACACACCACACACACACACAAACACACATGCAAATGACACACAGATACACCCCGCCATTTCAGTCTTCCCTCAACTCCAGTGTCCCGATTTGCATAAGTCTTGGGTTACACGTGTGGATCCCGGAGGCCGGAAGTTGGCCCTGCCTGATGACCCCCTTCTCAGTGGTGTACCACGCACCACGCAGAGCGGAGCTGTGCAGAGCAGAGCAGAGCAGCCGAGAAGCTCCAAGCCCCAAGCATCAAGCTCCGAGCCCCGAAACTGCGGGTCTTTTGGGGTCGCGCCAGCGGATTATCTCTCTCCTTGGGGTGTGTAGTACCACGGCATGGACAAATTGATGTCCCCGGTTAAGCGTGCCACACTCCCAGCGGGAGACATGATACAAAGCCAAAAATCTCTCTTTTGGCAAGACTAGTCTTTCGGGAAGAAAAAAAATGGAACACAAAAAAACGGTGGTCCTACTCAACAAGCTGTCTATTAGACACAACCCTGATACGCTGGTGACAGAGGAGAGGTTATGATTGTAAGAGACCTTTGACGGATGGGTTGGAAAGACAGAAAAAGACACAGCAAGACAGAGAAAGGGGGGGGGGGATGGAAAGAATAAAAAGGAAAGTTTGAAAAAGAAGTGTTAACATCATCAAGGATTGCACCTCATTAACAAGTACAGGTCCATAGGGTTGGAGGTGCGAGGGAATGGAGAGTTCTTGAGAGAGAGCGAATGAGAGAAATACAGCGAGAGAGAGACCAACAGGCGGGAAAAGACACAGAAAGCGAAAGCTATAGAGGAGGGAGAGAAATAGGTGAGAGAGTGAAGACATTTTCACAGAGAAGACAGAAGGAATAAACCAATCTAATGTGTTAGAAGAGGTGAAAGAACGCAGTGAAACAGAAAAAGAGAAGGAATGAAAAGAAGAAGACAACAATGAAGGAAGAGAGAGAGAGAGAGGGAGATGTCACCCTTCTGTGTCTCTGGGGAGGAGAGAGGGAGCGAGGCCTCTCCCCCTGCTGAATGATTGCTCTGTTATTTTACGGCCACTCTGCTCCGAGGCCCTGATGACATGAGCAGCAGTACTGTAGCAGTAGTACCTCAGTAACAGCAGCAGCAG
The DNA here is from genome assembly GCF_034702125.1 of Engraulis encrasicolus. Taxonomy (NCBI): domain Eukaryota; kingdom Metazoa; phylum Chordata; class Actinopteri; order Clupeiformes; family Engraulidae; genus Engraulis; species Engraulis encrasicolus. Next base: position 30,848,504 of record NC_085869.1, on the reverse strand, counting down.
GCCCTGCTACTGCACTACCAGCAGCTGTAGCAGCAACACTATACCCTCAGCAACAGCGGTAGGCCTACTAGTACCAGCTGCAGCCACATAGCAGATGTACTACCATAGCCTGTCTACCTATAGCCGCTCCACATCCTATTCGCCCCATTATACAAAATTTGGCAGCAGTTCAATGGATTTGCATTAGGGGCACTGTTCAGACAGTGGAGACTGGGGTTCCCCTACAACAAGTCCTCGCTAGCAGGCAGCTGAAACCTGAACATATTACGGTCGTCTCTGACCGCAAATAAAAAAATAAAATTAAAAACACAGTAACCTGGGAGTTATATCCGTCTAGTTTCTTACAGCTTTGACATTTGTGAGTCAGTCTTCACTAGCTTCTAGCTAAGGAAATGACGAAATCCGATTGGTGAATGAGGAACTAAACCGGATGCTAACGTAGGCGAGACGTAGCCTAGCCACAGGCTAACTGACAAACGTGAGGCCAACAACTCGGCCGATCGTGATGTACGCCACAAATAGACCAATCGACCTCATATTTAGACACTACAATGTTGATTTCTGCCTTCGATTTTCATCAGTTAAGAAATCTAGCGTCGGATTAACACATTCTTAAGTTAGTAAAGCGAGTCGCCGCCATGTTTGTTTTCCAGAATCACCGTGGGTAGAGAGCCCACGTGCAACATTCTGGGTAATTGAGTTTCACGTTATTCATGCACAAAATGCGTGTTTTAAAAAAAAATGCAGTGAGTTTACAACATCAAACCAAGTGCCATTTGGAAGGGTAATTTACACTTCCTTTAGGAAAAACAAAATGAAAACCTTCCATATCCGACACATCAGCTGCGTCTATTGTGGAGCTTCATTGAACCCCATTCATTCTGTCGGCTCTCCTCTGCTTGAACATCACTGCCTCGTGGACAGTACCACCCGGAAGAAGCTGTCAGTTTAGTCTCTCCTCTATAAACCCTCTCTGGTACTACCCTCAGAAGCCACGGCAGCAATTCAAGCAGCAACAGTAGGCCCAATTACCTGTAGCAGAAACAGAAGGCCTTACTACCACCAGCAGCCATATAGCAACTGCGAGTCCACTACCCTCAGAAGCAACAGCAGCACCAGCTGCACCAGTAGCAGCAACAATACTGAGTCCTCCTACATCCAGAGGCCACAGCAGCAACAGCAGGCCCTACGACGACAAGGTTAACACTGCTGTGTCAATTGAACACTAAAGGGGCGTTCAGGCTGACAGAGAACCGTGTCAGTTCCCAAATGCACTCTAGAAGGTATTAAATCAACTTTATACGTGTTATCTTAGCACTGCAAAATTTACAGCAGCAGCAACAACAGCAGCAGCAAAAGCAGTTTTCTTATGCCAGCTGTACACTCTGAGCCTGACTCTCGACAGATCCTCATGTGAGCTCACGAAGCTGTGCCCTGATCCCAAACCAAAATGCAGAAGAACCAATCAGGATCGCAGGATTTTCAGAGATGTGACATAATCGATTTTAAATGTAGTGGAGAAGGGAAAAATGTGAAGTGCGACAGTTGTTTCAGACAACAATGGCCGCTCGTGTAGACTCACTCATTGACTGTCATTCTGTAATTTCAACTGTATTTTCTTATCTGTGAGAAGTTAAAGTAGCACCCCCATCAGATGCAAGGATTTTTCATTTTATTTTATAAAACCATAAAGCCATTGCAGACCCACACCTATGGTGTAGCACCAAATATATGTTTGTGGAGCGGCGGAACCCATTCATCTGGTAAGAGTCAGGTTAACCCAGGCTTGCTTGCGGCCATAGTAGCAGTAGTGTCTCTCTAATGCTACCAGCACTAGCAGCAGCCCTTGCGGCCTTGCCCCTCAAACCCTGCTCGCAAAAATAAATATAGCTTTTTAACCATGCTCGAACAACATACCATGCTCCAACAACAAGCAGAGTGACAGCATTTTTTTTTAGCTAAGTGCTTGTGGCTCAGCAGTAGTCTCAGCAACACCATCATCAGTATACAGTAAACTCTGCGGTGTTAATCCAACACTTAGAGAGTAATCTGAGGCCAAATTCACTCGAGAGAGATGTTAAGTCAACTATCTGAGTGTTTAATTAACATTGCAAAATTTACTGCTTAGCAGTAGCTCTAAGCAGCAGGATGGGGACGAAAAAAAAAAACACCAGAGCATTTTTGATTTAAACTGACCCCTCACACATTCGAGCCATTTTCGTATTATAGCCTGCTTGAGTCAGTCCACAAATTATTTTGAAGATGGAACAAGGGCCCAAACCCATTGAAAAAACAAACAGACACACACTAAAAACAACAGCAGTATTGGCCCCCGGGGGCTCTTGACCCACCGAGTAAACGCCCTGTATGCCAGATTACCTGTCCAGCCCATGAGCAGCAGTGGCAGCTAGCAGCGGCAGCAGAGCAGAGCAATAGCCCCAGTCAGTGCTGGCTGGCTGGCACGTCCCCAAAGCCTGCTCTGCAGACTGACAGCTCCTAATGGCGGGCCGGCATGTAGTCGTAGCCCCCGGGCCCTCCGCAGCGCAGCGCAGACAGCCGCCAGTGAAGCCCAGGCACGCGGCCAACACAGTCCACTGAGTCAACACCACCCAAACACACTTGTCTGTGTGTGTGTGTGTGTGTGTGTGTGTGTGTGTGTGTGTGTGTGTGGGATGGTGGGAGGGGGGTGTCGATGTTTGTGTGTGTGTGTGTGTGTGTGTGTGTGTGTGTGTGTGTGTGTGTGTGTGTGTGTGTGTGTGTGTGTGTGTGTGTGTGTGTGTGTGTGTGTGTGTGTGTGCTTGTGTTGTGTGTGAGGGGAAGATCTGTGTGTGTGTGTGTGTGTGTGTGTGTGTGTGTGTGTGTGTGTGTGTGTGTGTGTGTGTGTGTGTGTGTGTGTGTGTGTGTGTGTGTGTCGTGCATACTTGAGTCTGTATGGCTGTGTGTGTGTGTGTTTGAGTGAGTGTGCTTTGTGTGTGTGTGTGTGTGAGTGTGCTTCGTGCATGCGTGTGCGTGTGTGCGTGCAGCAGCCAACTCCGAGCGAGTCACACATAATATATCACCCTGTATAGCAGCTACCAGCTCCAGCCCTGATTGGAAATTAGCCAGTGGCTAACTCCGTTCCGGTGCATTGTACTGACTTTGCTTACAATAGCCTACGTTGACTACATGGTGCCTTATTGAACAAATAATTAAAAATACATAAATAAATACATTTAGATTTCATATCACTTACATTTATACACAACGGCGGGGAACAGAATATATATAAAAAAATCCTTAATGAAGAGATTATGCTATGTGAGCAGGACAAGGCTGGAGGAGATATAGCATGGCCTTTTGCACTTGACAACGAAGTGATTATATAGCTGAAAAGAGTGATAAGCCTATACAAGCAATTAAGCCCTGTGGTCACTCGTGTTCTGTGGTGTCTCCTTCCACTCTCCACAAGAGAGAGAGAGCGAGCGAGTGTTCATTCCTTAAGAGGCGGCGTGTATTAGCATTCTCAATTACCGACACAACCAATCAGATATGCTTCATTTGCTGGCTAGTGGAGGAACATGTTGTCAGTTATGCGTGGCCCTTACTCGTAATTAAGAATGCAACCAAGGAACACGGTCCACCGTGACTGGCTAATGTAACCGTTATTTAATTAGCTTCTAATGGTGTTTTCGAGGGGGTAACGTACAGTACAGTACAGTACAGTACATATACGGAACGGGGAAGGCCCTTTGCAAGCATTCATGGGTGACTGTAGTGTTTTCAGCAGTTGTTTTACACAGCGTGAATATCTTAATTCTACATCACTGTTTTAAAGGCTCAAGGCTTTGAAAATTAAGAGGGTGAGAAAAGTTCTTTGGTACCATCTGTGGAATTCCAGATGTCTTCTGTAAGTTTGAGATCCTGTGTAAGCCTGTGTGTGTGTGTGTGTGTGTGTGTGTGTGTGTGTGTGTGTGTGTGTGTGTGTGTGTGTGTGTGTGTGTGTGTGTGTGTGTGTGTGTGTGTGTGTGTGTGTGTGTGTGTGTGTGTGTGTGTGTGTGTGTGCGTGCAAGAGAGAGAGTGCGTGTGTGTGTTTTGATCAAGGTGCGATCAAATAGATAGAAGTGTCTCACTGTAAATAATACATTAGTGCCCATACAAAGACACTGCCACAGGCGGTGTGCTGTGTGCAAGAGGCACCAGGGGGATTTCAACGTGTCCTCGGGTTATGCTCGTCTTTTTCTGCTGAGTCGACAAGGCGATCGCTGAGAAGAAGTTCAGTGGAGGTTCGTTTCTGCACAGCAGCTTAAACGACTGTAGTTTTCAAGGGCGGGAGAACACTGTAAAAAAAAAATCCACAGAAATTTCCCCCTCGGCTTTCTCACCACCAGTCAGTGAGAACCTTACCCAAAATTCAAATTCACAACCCAATGTGAACTCTCAAAACTACTATATGCAGAGGTATTTTGAAATTGTGGTGTTTAGCAAGCATATCTTAATCAAATGTTTTATGCCTTAAAGTAGCATCAGTCTGGCGAACACTTAACTGTTTACTGTAAAAAAAAAAAAAAAGAAAAGAAAAGAAAAACATATATATTACAACTTGGTCATTCACATTTCGCCTATAACCACATTGTGATGGGCCAGTGTCTTAAGCAGCTAACTATTGGGAATGTCTGGAGGTGTTGAGTATTCCGATGTTGCCAAATGATTATTCCGACTGGTGCAGATCGTTGCCATGGGGCTGAGGCCTCAGTGTTAGTAACAAAACCCCTCAGCCTAGCTCAGCTGAGGCCCATAGAGAGAGCCTGAGAGAGTAGATGCACAACATCAATCAATTAGCAATTAGCCTAGCGCTAATTAGCCATCCCTTGTCTCCATTTTGGAGTCTTTATAGCGGCATTGATTAGCCTGTTAAAAAAGGACTTTCCGCGGACTATGGAAATGGAAACTATGTGCCTTTGAGCAACAACTGTCAAGGCGCATTGTGATTGCATTTTTATTTTTATTACTGAATGTTTAATATTTTGTGCTCAATGTTATTGTAATAGTTATATTATAATTCAATATAATATTTTTTGTAGAATTTGCAAAAGGAACAGAAGGACTGATATAGTTCGAAAGGCTATGTAGTATATATAAATAGTACACTGAGGTAAATTCATGAATATGAAGGAGATTAAAAGTCATAATTATTCACGTACAACAACACTGACCATGAACACCGACATCCTAGCACGGTTTGTATGTGAACCAGCACTGGCCTTTGAAACTGGACTTGACATTAGAAGGGCTTATAGACACTCCAAATTAGCATATTGTTTTCAGACGAGACTCCATCTGGTAAAGGTTCATTCACATTTACCCATGTTGTTTTTCTCCCACTCCCACACACCATGCCAAGTCTCCCACCCTTGCCCAATGTGGGTCTCTTAGGTCTTTAAAAAAGCTAAGATATGCTTTGGAAAACAATAGTAAATAATGTCAAAATGCCGCAGCACTGGTTACATTCCATTACCGGAGTTCCAGTAGTCATTTAACTTTCACAGTAAATGGAGAGTGTCTTCCAAAGGGCATGAGGGATAACCGAGAAGTGAATGATCTCTATAGGCTTTAAGCATCCTAATGAGTGATCTTTTCATTGCAGATTTACTCTAATAGCGTATGGATTTGGAACTGACTGATTTCTTATTCAGTTCCAGTCTATTGCGGTCAATAGACTCATTGCATACTGCACTCTTGAATTTACAAACATGAACTTAAAAGAGACAGACAGGCAGAGAGCGGGAGACAGAGAGAGACTATACATTAACAGAGAGGTGGACATATAAATAGAACACATAGATATTGATAAATAGTCCACAGACAGGCAGACCGAAAGTCACTTGCAGATAGACACTTTAGGAAACCAGTGATATGTAGGCAACGGTGGTAGATATTCCAGAGTGGTGGAGAGGCTACTGGGACCTCAGTTTACACGCACTGTATAGGGGCCACAAGGTAAACACATTTGACAGGCAGCATCTGTCAGCAGGGCAGGGAGACTAGAACCCCTCCCACCTCACCCCAGGTCCCCATCCCTTTGCCCCCCCCCCTAACCCACCTTGCCCCCCCACTTCTGCTGCCACTTGCTGTCCTTCCGTTCGACAACGTTTCACGCCGTCAGCACCACCGACATGCTGACTGCGCCGGAAAAGAAAACCCCGAAACTCGACGGCCTATTAACATTACAGTCGCATATCATTTTGTGGTGGGGCTGAAGGCCACGGAGAGGAGGGGAAGGGGTGGGGGGCTATAGGGCTGGCCGGTAATAGCCATTCTTTTAGCCCCTTTTAGAGCGCCAGGCAGCCAGGTAAGAGACGGCAGGGGCACTCGGACCGCAAACACAACTATGAGCCAGCACAGCGCTGTGCACCCAAACACAGCAGAGCTGACATGAGTGCTGAGCAGCAGAGCACAGCACAGTACAGCACAGCACAGTACAGCACAGCACAGCACAGCACAGCACAGCACAGCACAGCACAGCACAGCACAGCACAGCACAGCACAGCACAGCCCAATATAGCACAGCATGAACAGCACAGACCAGCCATACAGAACAGTATAACACTGTACACTTCAGAACAACAGCACAGGGAGTTCAGCTCAACAAAGCATAGCTTAGTCCAGCACAGCACAGCACCATGCAGTTTAGCACAACACAGCGTAGTGCACTACAGCTACAGCAGAGAGAGCACATTCAAGCAGAACCGCTAACACAATAAACCCCCTCGGTGGCCAACGTCTATAATTTAAACAGAAAATACGGTAGTTTAACTGGAAATAATAATGCTGTTTTTATTGCTTGATTATATACTGCTTTGCGAAATCATAGTATTTCATTTTCCGTGTTCATTTACATGACTATTGAATAGATGTGGAGGGATAGAGAAACGGTGGTGCGGTATATTCACCACCGTACAAGTGGCTTGATTACATTCTGAAACACAACTAAGGACAGACCATTATGCTATATTTATGTTAGCGTCGCTATTGTGTTTATAGTGAGGGGGTAGGCCGCTGAGGAGAAGGGAAGAAAGAGAAAGAGAGGAGAAAAAAAGACAAGAAAGAAATGAAAAAAAACCAGGCTTTCCTACTGCATCCTTACTTGTAACCCAGTGGCACAATTGCTTTCGAGTAACAAAAAAAAAAAAAAAAAACGCAGCGAGTGGCGGCATTCTCTCTGTTTTTAATTGAAATGCAAACTACAACAGCCAGCCGGCCGCATAGAAAGCAAAAAAAAAAAAAAAAAGCAGAAAGCACAGCTCCCCTCTGCCGGCCTGATAAAGGCTGAAACCATTTCTCCGACTATCAGCTTGGTCATGTGTGTAATTGCCTTTTTGCTAAAAATGCACCAATGTACACTAAGCATATAAAAGAGAGTGGCAGGCCCAATACAATACTGTCCATAGAAGCCAGGTATAATCTGTCTTTGCACAAAGGGATCAGGCCGAGTCTTGGGCTGTGCGGTCAAATAGGAGATCAAGGCAAATACACCTTCAGTAAAGGGGAATAAAAAAGGAGTGTGGGATGCTTTTTTCCTCCTTTCATTTCTCTCTCTCTCCCTCTCTCTCTCTCTCTCTCTCTCTCTCTCTCTCTCTCTCTCTCTCTCTCTCTCTCTCTCTCTCTCTCAACAGTGAGGTCTGGTGGAGACTGTGAATGTGAACGCAGGATAAGCGAATGAGAATTTAAATGAGCTCCCTCCCAGGCCTCCTCGGCAGGGTTAGGGCTGAGGGCTGAGGATGAGGCTGCACACCACAGATGCTCTGCTGCTATTGA
>NC_085869.1:30833210-30835710 GCF_034702125.1 Engraulis encrasicolus | reverse complement strand
CAGAATAAAACCCCAGCGTATATCAGCACCGAGCAGATACTCAATAATGAATCAGCTTCACACCCTGTGGATAACAACATATGGGCACCGCTGCCGCTGCTGCTGCTGCCACTGCTGCTGCTGTTGCTGCTGTTGCTTGTTCAGTAACAGACTACTAATCAGAGTGGCAGACTCAACAGCACGTTTAGTAGAGCAGCGCGGCGCTCGTGCTACTGTACTGTAACAACAGAACCGACAAAGAGCGAGGAGGAGGAGGAGGAGGAGGAGGAGGAACGACGTCGATGGATAGAAGCAAGGAAGCCTTTGATAAGAACCTGAAAACACTTTCGCAGGTAGCTTCCGGTGCTCTGACGCCATCAAAGCGTTTCCGAGAGCAAGTGTTCCGCCCCTAGTTCTCCTCTCTCCTCTCCACTCTCCTCTCCTCGTTCTTTATCTTGCACTGGGTGCTATACCCCTAGTGTTGTGATTACATTTATTAATCTCCCCGATGCTGATAGAACAAAGGGCCGCGTGTTCAAACAGCAATTACTCCCTCGTCTTTGGAGATACTGTCCGGGCATAATTGGATTTAAATGAACTCAAATCTCCCTTTGTTATGGCAAATAACACGCAACGCTTTTTAATTAAGATCTGCTCGGGCCCGGGTAATGATACCAGCCGCCGCAGCCGCACCAACAGCCACGTGGAGAGCCGGCGCACGCTTTCATCTGGCGCAGCCTTCAAACGGGCCGATGAGAGGGAGGCTGTGGTGGGCGAGGTGCTGAGTGGGGGGGGGGGGGGGGGAGTGGGGCGTTGCGGGGGGTGCGGTGCGGAGTGCGGCGTGGGGCGGGTTGGTTTTTTGGCGCCGGACGGCCCCAACTGTCTGGCACAGCAGGGGAGGGGAGAGGCGTAATTAAGATCGGGTACTCCTTATCGGGCCTATCTCTGAGTCTGAAGATGATGATGGTGGGGGTGTTTAAGGGGACTCCTTTAGTGTTGAATTAACACTGTGGAATTTAGTGTGTTCTCTGTTTTAGGTGGAGGGTATGGTGGTGGCTGAAGGATTGTGAAGAGGAGCAGCATGTGGATTGAGGTCAGGTGAACAGGCTGGGGCTATAGGGCTAGCTATTGAGGAAGGAGGCTATTGCGGAGAGCGAGTGGTGAGAGGCTGGGGGACAGTCGGGCCGCCAATGCAGGGGTGGGTGCGGAGTGGCGTGGTTTGGTTTCGGCACTGGACGGCACTGTCTTGCACAGCGGGAGAGGGGAGAGGCGTAATTACGAGCGGTACTCCTTATCAGACAGACAGACATGCTGCTCTGTGAATCTGAGGATGAGATGCTGTGTTGTGGGGATTTTGGATTTTGCCTGGTGTGTAGCGGAGTTTATAAATCTGGTTTGGAGGAGTATGCTGACAAAATTGTCTGGGTTTGGGAGAGATGGTGCATTTTAGGTTACTGGGACTATGATGGCATGTTTACAGTAGACACCTTTGGATGGAAGCTGCTGCTCCGGGACTCTGTAGATGAGATGCTGTATTTCATTGGTGCTCAAACTGTGGTACGTGTACCACTGGTGGTACTTGAGACATCTCTGGTGGTACTTGGAAGAATTCATTTTTTGTGCATTGATTTGAAGGCTGATCAAGTTGTTGCAGTCAAATGTCTCTTTGGTCTCACATTTTGTAATATTGAACTGTATGAATCTGAAAACATAATGCAGAATAATGCTAGACAAGCAAGAAATTTAAAAACAAACTTGCACTGAATGTGACTGTAGCTGTTGATGCCGTTACGAACCTCTCCTGTATTGACTGGAAAAAGTGAATATGGAAGGCCTTTGCTGCGATATTTTAATGATGGTTGTCAAGGTGGTACACGGAGAGCTCAATATTTTCTCGGGTGGTACTTCACACAAAAAGTTTGAGAACCACTGCTGTATTTGATTTTGTGCTGAGCAGGATAGTGAGACGACTGATAGTGAGACGACGCCCCCCCACTACATTTAGGAAAAGTTGTTTATATGTTGAAACACAAATTAGGGATACTAAGCTGCATATGTACAGTCACTGTTCTCTGAAGAACCCGAAAGTTCAGAGAAGAACACCAAGGTTCCTTAGAGAACCCTTCCACGGTGGCAATCAAGGGGTTTCTCAAACATTTCCTGGGTTCTGTGAGAACCTTCAAGAAAGTCTGGAAAGAACCAATTTGTCCCATATAGGTCCCCCAGGGAACCTTCAGGTTCCTCTGGGAACTTTTAGGGGTCCCTCCACAGCGGCAAACCAAATGTCCTTCAGTGGACTTTGATGGATGGTTGGATGGTTACATTTCAGACTGCTGGGGGCAACATGGTCCCTTTGTATCGAAGAACTTCTACATGCTACATCCCTCAAGGGGACATTTATGCAGTAAGCACTCCACTCCTGATGAAAAGTACAAGACAGGACATCCAGTTGATATGCCAAATTACAGAGAGAGCAGAACAACAAGACATACTGTATCATAAAAAGGCCAATGCTATGAAA
>NC_085869.1:30823210-30825710 GCF_034702125.1 Engraulis encrasicolus | reverse complement strand
AGCTCCGTGGAACAGATGGCCTAGGCGTAAATGAAGACTTGCACTAGTTTTTTTTTGGCGACAGAGAAGCTTTTAGAGCAACAGTATAAGTATATAAAAAAGAGAAACTTCAGCACCGTAAGTTATCTTCTGTTAGGCCCCAGAGATGGGAAATGTTTTGTTTTTTACATTGGCTAACTGGGTGTCTATTAATTTGGAATAAGAGGAAACCAACTAATGTAGAAGATCTGGTTTAAAAAAATAAGTTTCACAGTTCTACATCTGTGGACTTCAATCCTAAAAAAACTAACCTTACTTGGCAACTGCACTTATTGTTCTGTAAATTTCTTTTGCACTTTGTATCTGCAAGTGTTGTAGGTAGGCTATGACAATGTCTGCGATTGTCTGCGAAATGTAATGTAATGTAATGTAATGTAATGTAATGTAATGAAACCTAAAATTTCTGTACTACTCTAACGTAGTGGTCTGCCCTCTTTTATAATTTTCTTATTTTATACCATTATGCTTCCACCAACAACGAAGGTACAGAGTGAGTGCTCCGTTTATTCGGCTGTACATGAGTCTTTCAGTCCATGTACTCATGTACTATTCATCTGGTAATCCTTATTTGACACTACCTCTTTCATAACCTCTGTACAAAAAGATGGATGCTAGATAGGATGATTCAGTAGATTGGTTGTTTCAACCTCCAACAGTGTTTCTCTGCCCCTTTTAACATACAGACACCTGAGAAGGAATCACATTTTTTATGGAGGTGTAAGGGAAGGTGTAAATTAACTGTCGGTTGTTGCATATTATTGCATCAATGAACACACAGCCCTGAATAACTGAATACTTGCAATAGGCTACCTACAAGTCATCTGCTGATGAAATGCTGATTTTGGAAGCATTATTAGCAAAATGGCTAACGAGATGAGCTTTAGATTAGAGGGTTGCAGGTTTGAATCCCAACCTTCCACTCCCTACCACACTCCATGCCTGAAGTCCCCTTGAGCAAGGTACCTAACCCCACATTGCTCTAGGAATTGTTACCAATACCCTGAAAAATAAAAATGCGCCAGCTAGGTGTAATGTAATGTTATAATGTAATGGTCTCAAAATTATTTATTATTTATATTAGTGGTACAACCACTTTTTACAATGTAAATGTTTCAATGTCCTTTTTCCCCCACATACACTAGTAGGCCATTCAAGCTCTAATATTGCTATAAAAGATGGTGTTATAGGGGATATGATGTAAAATAAGGCAGGAACAGGGGCGTTGCTAGACCTATTTTACAGGGGCACGTGCCTGGGTATTGATTTACTGTGCCCCGGTATGAGTTTAACAAAAGAAAACAACAATCTTGCTATCTTGGAGTTTAGCTCAAGTTTAGCATACAGAGTAATTTACAGAATGTGCACAAAATAGTGTACATGCACTACTTGCAATAATACAATTAATTTAAAAGCTTTTTAAAATAAATAACCCCCAAAAAAATTGCCTGCGCACTTTGCGCGCTAGCATTATCTCTTGGTGCCCTTCTGTGCCCCTGTATAGCATTGGGTCTGCTGACGCCCCTGGGCAGGAATATTTATATCAGGTGACGACAGTTGTCAGCCAACCATGCTTGCTCCTCTGAGGCAAACCATTAGCGATGCTAGCGGTCCTGATGGTGGTTAATCAGTAATTGCACCCTCACCCATGCTTTACCTCGGGCTCCAACATCGACTGATACCTCTCCTGCTTTTAATAATCTCCTTATTATTTATTTAGTTATTATTTATTTATTTTTTAGCCTTTTCATCTCTGTCTTTACTCGTCTGTTACTCACTCCCTTCAATCTGTGTCTTGACAACACCTACCCCCATTACTACCAGTAGCATCTCTCTCTCTCTCTCTCTCTCTCTCTCTCTCTCTCTCTCTCTCTCTCTCTCTCTCTCTCTCTCTCTCTCTCTCTCTCTCTCTCTCTCTCTCTCTCTCTCTCTCTCTCTCTCTCTCCTTCCTTGTCTGTCTGTTGCTCTTGGGGACAGTAATTACAACAGAAGTCTAACACAGTGCTTCCCTTCCCTTACAACACATTATGTCTTGTGTAGCGTGCGTGCGTGCGTGCGTGCGTGCGTGCGTGCGTGCGTGCGTGCGTGCGTGCGTGCGTGCGTGCGTGCGTGCATGCGTGCGTGCGTGCGTGCCTGTGTGTGTCATGACGTGTGTGTGTGTGTGTCATAACGTGTGTGTGTGTGTGTGTGTGCTCGTGTGTTTGTGTGCGTGTCTGTGGGTGTGTGTGTGCGTGTGCCTGTGTGTCTGTGTGCTTCTGTTGGGGGGAGGGGGTGGCGGGTGGGGAGTTAGTTTACTGAACAGTTGCAGCTGGTTTGTGTGGGAATTAATCATGATGATTAATTGGGCTTCAAGTCAAATATCCACAGAGCGACTTCAAGCTGACAGGCGTCACGCTCAAATTGACACCGCTTTTAAAAAGCAGCAGATTGATTTACAGGGGAGCCTAATGAACAGCAGCCCCCG
>NC_085869.1:30803210-30813210 GCF_034702125.1 Engraulis encrasicolus | reverse complement strand
ACCATCACCCCACCGCACCAAGCCCGCCCCACTCCACCCCCACTGTGCCCCGACAGCGAGTCTCTGAAGGTCAGAAGTACGTGTGCTGTAGGATGGGGTGGGATGGGGTGGGATGGGGTGGCGTGGGGTGTGGAGCTGCGGTAGTCAGACTGACTGTCCAGCCAGTACAGACAAGAGATGCCTCCATTTTGCTGGCTAATCCGTGGCTATGCGCCAGAGAGGAGAGCCAGAGCATGTCAGACATTAGCGGGGTCGAAGTTCAGGGCTAAAGCTTTAGCCAGTTGGGTTTTGTTGGCCTTTTGATGTTTCGCTGTGATGTTATCGTGCAGTAAGCCTTGGTTTCTCAGAAGGAGAGAAATGAGATGGGGAGGGATTGGAAGCACTGGAGAGGGTAGAAGGTGTTGATTCTGGCAGTGCTCTAGCATCGCTCATCCTTTACTGTGTTGGAGAATGTGGGATGACGCTGGTAAGGTGGATAGTGACAATAATGCTAAATGTTTGCAATTGATAGTTATTTTTAATCTTACTGTTTCAGTTAATTAGGTAAGAAAATGTGTACAATACTTAGCCTATCATTATGTCTTGAATTCATCAACATGATTTCAGGGTCTGGGGGTTGGTGTAAGATATGCTATGTACAGTGTTACAACATAGGGCCTACAGTGTTTTATTCGTACTCTATCACTACACACAACATTGCATGAAATTTCAAGCAGTATGATTTACAGATAGCATACAGCCACCATACAGTCATGATTATGCCTAGATATAACAATTATGGCATGCAACGCACCCAGAGTATGTCACATTGGCTACAGTGTATCACTTTGAGACTCAAAGTCTGGTTGAAGCAGAATGATCGATTTTGTGCTCTCAAACTGCTTCTAATCATGGAACAAGCCCTGTACTCTCCATGGCCCTGCTGCTCTTATACATGGACGTATTTGGACCAACACAGTTCCATTACGGTTACATTAATTGCTCATAACTTGGTGTTCCCCAACTGAGCATTGTATGACATGCAGCAGAGCTGGACTGGAATAAAAATGAAAATAAAAACAGAATGAGCACTTTTGGCACAGACCAGCCCATTACACCGCCTCCTGCTTTTGTGATTTGGTTTGATTTGAAATTGTATGATATTGTGATTAGCTCCATTCTCAGTTCACTGTCTATATTACTGTAAAGATAGGCCGGAGCGGAGGGCCATCCCATCCCAGGGGAAAAACAAACGAACAAACAAACTAACAAAAAAAAACAATAGCATCGACCCCTGAGAACTGTCGGCCCACCGGGAAAATGCCTTATATGCTAGACTACCACTCCACCCCTGACATGCAGTTACGCTAATTGATACAAGACCTACCTTAGCCAGTTCCCAGCACTCTCCACCTTTCAAACAAACGTCTTCGAGTGAAAACCTTTACATGGATTTGTTTTCATTTGTTGAAAAGCTTGTGATCTTGTTTCTGGACTGAGAACTCGTGTGCTTCAGCTGTGGGCCACAACATGTTGTGCTCACTCGTAAAGCAACTAAAAGAAACCTGCCCATTACACCAGTGAAAACAAAAACAAGTACATCTGCTTGAGAAGCTGTGGAGCACATGTGAACAAGGCTCCTGGTCTATATGTGTGTAGCAGAGTGGAGGTTGGTAGGATTACTAACTTTTAAGCAATTAGGTTTTAAAAGGTGACTACGCCAGTCTCGTTAAGGGTGAGACAACCCAGATGTTAAAAATACAATTTTCCCCGACAGGTTCTAGATGACAAGGATGACACAGCTGTTGCACATACAATAGTTTTTATTTTCTTCTGCTTTCAGTCTTATTCGTTTTCAAAATGAGCAGGCAGTTCACTTGAGTCCATATACACAAACAGAGTCTTAACTCTACTGAAGTCAATACAGGTACATATCGTGAAACGGTGACGGCTTAAGTGCGAGAGCACTGAGTAGGCCTAGTACAGGTAATTTACTGAGTGTGTTAACTACACACTGCACTGCAAATGCAAAAGAACACTGCAATCAATCAAAACTGTACACACAAAACATAATCAAAATAAACAAAATAAGTCACAGCACACTGAAATGATTCACAGTGAAGAGGTAGCCTATGTTTATCAAATCAGGCCTCTTGGCAGAGAGTTTACTATACCACTCAGGGGATCTACACCTCACCAATAAGTTTACACGATACTGCTACAAATCTCAACCGGCCAGTCCCCAATCACTCATCCCTTGTCTAAGGGGTGGGTGACTGGAGCTGACCGTGTCAGACCGTATGGCTGAAAGACGAAAGCGTCGCGCACCTGCGCAAAGGAACAACAACCTGCCACTACTAAAAGAGCTCGTGGTGGTAAAAGGCAAAATAACAAACACAAACACCGGGAAAAGACGGCGGCGTCCCCCCACCCCAGCCAATTGACAATAATGTGCTCAACCTAGAAAGCACAAGACAGACTGGGTTGATGCCAGGGAAATGCCATTATCAATGAGCAAGGTGTGGCATGAAAGCCACAGGCACAGAGTGACGGTTAATTAGAAATTACCTTTAGTTGCAATTGGGAAGCACTGGACCGAGCTTGGAAGTCTACGGTTGACCCTTGCTTCACCACGCAATGCTGCAGTGAAACAACATCTCGTTAGCCACAGTACAAACATAATTGGCTATCGCCAGGTGCACACAGAAGGGCTTACCTTCGAGCCGGTTAGGCTACATGCGGCAACCTGGCGTCCGCATTTCAGCTGCGCTCTACGCGCTCCAGTGTGGGTCCAACACCCAACACGCCAACATCACCTACTTCACCCAGCGTACAGGGCTTCCCCAAGCGCCAACCGGTACTGAGGTTAGCCACACCTGGCTAACAGACAACATAGTAGGCAATTTATACTAACCGGAAGGGCTCCACCCTCGCCCACACGGGCAGCTGTTTTCAATTACAACATGCACACTAACAGGGGACCTAGTCCAACCTGTTACATGTGCATCAGCCTGTGTTGTTGTCTATCAGTGAGTTTTAAGTGGCAGTTCCATGGCAGTATGGTTCAATGTAATATCATTAGCAATTGCCAACATTGCACAGACTGCATTGATGAAGATGTTACCAAGAACGTGTCAAGCTTTTTTGACATTTATGTTTTCATTATCATAGCCCATGATGCACTTGCTATGAAGGCACAAACACCAACAAATGTTTTTTTCATAAACGTAGCAGGGAAAGATTTCACAAAGAATGACAAAGAGGGCATTATGCATTGAATAGAGAAATTCACATCTCAATTGTGCATTGAAGAGCCAAGAAAAAAAGCTGGCATAATATGACGAACATAAGTGTTATAAGTACTTGATTTCATAATACAGATGAAAAGCTGTTGACAATAGTTCTCTCGAAACGCAGCCAAAGGCGTGAAGCAAAAATCCAACCAGGAACACAATCTCTCCGGCAGGGTCTGAATCCTGGCAGCACCCCCCTTTGCCTGACGTACGTAGGAAACACACGGCTTTCTGCCCTCATCCTCTGCGGTATTGTAGGAACATCTAATCTGTTGACTCGGGCCTAAGCTCGGGACCTGTGATGTCTTCCACGCTAAGCACCACTAGAGCCTGACACCCCGACTGGCTGCTGCTCACAGACTGCTGCTGCTACTGAGGCTGAGGCTGAGGCTTCTGTTGCCTTTTGCGAAGACCTGGGAGTGTAGAGGGGGGTTTAACTGTGAGCTTCTGATCATTCTCTAGCCCCCCCCTTTTTTTCTTTCTTGCGGGATAAAAGCTGGAATAATGTGTCTAGTTCTCTGTTCCAGTGATGAGATCAGGGGGAGGAAGAAGAGGAAAAAAGACACAATGAGCTTGAAAAGATGAGAGCACCTTGGAAACAAATCCACTGGCAGGCAGGAGAATATGTGTGAAAAGAAAGAAAGAAAGAAAGAAAGAAAGAAAGAAAGAAAGAAAGAAAGAAAGAAAGAAAGAAAGAAAGAAAGAAAGAAAGAAAGAAAGAAAGAAAGAAAGAAAGAACGAATGAAAGAAAGAAAGAAAGAAAGAACGAAAGAAAGAAAGAAAGAAAAGGGAGAGAGTGACAGAGAAAGAAAAAGAGAGCATAAGAGCCAGAGAGGGCCTTGCTGTGATGTAAACTCATAATCTAGCTGCTGTTCATGAAAAAATGAATGCTAGAGATGTACCAGGCTAAAAGGAGAGAGAGAGAGAGAGAGAGAGAGAGAGAGAGAGAGAGAGAGAGAGAGAGAGAGAGAGAGAGAGAGAGAGAGAGAGAGAGAGAGAGAGAGAGAGAGAGAGAGAGAGAGCGAGCTCTGCATTGAACTGCATGCATGAGAAGAGGGTGATGTGGTGGTGATTCAGTGATAAGAATCTCAAAAAAAGGACGAGAGAGAGGAGAGAGAGAGAGAGAGAGAGAGAGAGAGAAAGAGAGAGAGAGAGAGCGAGAGAGATGGATGGATGGATGGATGTGCGAAGAAAAAAAAAATCAAAGAAGGAAGCAAGTGGTTTGAATTCCTGCCATCATCTCCTTAAGCGTGAATGGGCATATGAATGAGATTGAGAGAGTGCTAAGCAATCCAGTGCCAGCTGCATCAAAGCAGGTAATACCTCTCATAATAAACACGGGCTACTTTAATTGGTCATGAAGGGGGCTTTTCCCTTCAATGGAGCTGACAGGGGGAAAAAAATGCATTGTGGCGGCTAAAACGCTGTAACACACTGGCACGCTGCCCCCGTGGTGGTGGTGGTGGTGGGGGGAGACGCACGAGAGCAATCCTTGTCGGTCAGACGAATAAAGCAATCCATGGCCATTTTCCCAGCAAGAAACCAAGGAGAGAGAGAGGTTTTTTTTCCTTTTCATCCTAAGAGATTTTTCTCCTCTTTCTCACCTCGTACGCATCTGAGCCGAAATAAAAACTAAAAGAAAGACAAAACAAAGAGTAGGGAAAGGAGAAAGGGAGAATGAAAGAAGGACACAAAGAAAAAAAACGATGGATGCCTACTCGTGCAATCATGTGCCACGTGCAGAGAGAACAATGGATGGAGTGCAGAGTGAAAGAGGAAAAAAAGAGGAGAAATGAAAAGAAAGGACCCTTTGTAGAAGCTGGGAGAGAATGGATGGAGACACAGGGAGAAAGGGCCCTTGGCGAGGGCCACCAACAGAGAGACAAAGGGACGGGTTTTTAAACGCGCCACGAGAGAGAGAGAGAGAGAGAGAGAGAGAGAGAGAGAGAGAGAGAGAGAGAGAGAGAGAGAGAGAGAGAGAGAGAGAGACTGGTGTCACCGTTTCACGAAGGCCCAGCACAGACTCATTTGCGAAGTGGCGCTGTCGTTGCAGTGGTGCAATGTTGTGAAAACGGGGTGTGTGTGTGAGACCATGCGTCTCGGTTGCATGCAGACAGTGCAGCGAAGTAAGCAGACAAAGCTAGAACAAATGAAACCGGATGAAGTAGGTTAGGTAATTTCATTTGGGATAAATAAAATAGCTTGACTCTAAACCAGTCCACTAGCTGGGCACCAGGGAATATGAAGGCACTTACTGAAGGTTGGCGTTGAAGATCACCAGAACATATTTTTACCTTTCCATCGTCTTACTTGCCAGTTCCCTCCTTGCTTTAATGCGTTTCACAAAAAGAAGTGTTTCACTGCTTTTGTGGTGGTGTTTGGCGTGGTGTGGGATGCTGCCGTGAAATTGAGCGAGACCAAGTAACTTTAAGCTTTTGCGCAATGAACCAACCAGAATAGAATGTAGCAGATGAGACCAGCCTATTTGGTAGGTTTGACATGTCCATGACAGTAGCCATTCGCCATAGCCATAACCACAGCCACACTACACTTTGTACCCTAGTTTTCTCCTTACTATAGCACAAGCCTATTTGAAAATGTGCTGTACATTATATGCGCTCATCAGCCATTATGGTGATGATGGGTGACTAAGGTGTGAATGAGCGAGAGCCAGAGTCTTCATGCACTGAAGCAGCCGTGCAGATCCAGTGTCAGGCTTCAGGGGACATAAACATCATCTTTGTGTGAATGTGAACTCTGAAAATACATACTGTTCAAATTCGAATGAGATAGCTATTTTTTTATTGGGTGGACAACTCTTCTTTTCTTTAGTCCAGAAATTAGATGTCCCCCCCATTCCTCCAAGGAGCTGTACTCCTGCACTAAAAATAAGGACACAGTAGAGGAAACCAGCTTACAGTATCAGTTGGCAGAAGTAACATGTCTAGTGTAGCCATTTAGTGGTTCCAGAGTACTCTTTACAACTTTCTGCTCTAACACTTTTGTATCCTTCCTTGTACACTACACCAGTTTCCTTTTATTTTGTTCAACAAAAAAACTGTTTAAATATGTACACTCATCAGCCTTTTTGGAGGTGATGGATGGGTGAGGTTGAGGTGTATTCGTAATGAAGGTCAGCTAACAATCGGAATAAAATCTTTGAAGTTGGTTAGTCCCTGAGAGAACAGAACTGAAAAAAGAACATCACACACGATGGGTCAAGTGAAAAGAAGAGAAGTTGGAGAATTTTAGTTTTTAAAAGTTCTTTTTCTTGACGCCAGCATTGAACTCTGCATCCTCTCTCTGAAACCAGAACTTCGTCTAGATCTGTTGACCTGGCCTGACCCAGTCTTTCAGTCCATTTCCCGTTCCCCATTTTCCCTCCTCCCTGCCTGGTCCCCTAGTCTGACTGTCGTCTCTCCCATTTACCTGGGGGAACCTGAAATGCAACACCCTCTGTCCCACATTTTGGGGGTGTAGTTGGTGGGGATTGTGTATTTATTGCCCATTGTGTATGGGGTGGGGTGGGGGTGGGGATGTGGGGCTTGGGAAGTGTGCACCGTAGGAGGAGGAGGCACGTCTGACCTCAGACACACAGACAGGGCCAGTTTAGGGAGGGATTGCATGTCCTTACCTGTGCAAAGAAAAAGGTTCCAGTCTGATCGGGGGAGGAGAAGAACAAGTAAAAGGTAAAAAAAAGAAACGTGGAGTAAAAAAGAGAGAGAGAAAGAGAGAGAGAAAGAGAGAGAGAGAGAGAGAGAGAGAGAGAGAGAGAGAGAGAGAGAGAGAGAGAGAAAGAGAGAGAGAGGAAGAGAGAGAGAAAGAGAAAGAGAGAGGGGGGGGGAGGGAAAACAGAAACAGCAGACACGGTGTGGTTAACGGTGTCTTTTATTTCCCAGGGTTCCCGTGGGGGTTTCATGTGGAGTGCTGACAGTGAGAGGGGTCCTGATGAGGCCGATATTGAGCTGCCGCACACACACTGGTGCCTGTGTCTCTGTGGCCCACTGCTACTCTCTTTAGCTCTGCTCTGCTCTGCTCTGCTCGCTGCTGTGCACTGTTAAGTCATGATATATCATACTGGTGCGCCCAGCACACTGGTAACCTGCAGCTCTGTCTGGGGCTACTTACAGTATGTGGACATACAAGTACAGACACAATTTATTTTAGGACCCCTGTTACCATGTACTGTATGCACTGTGCCACTGTAACCTCCTACATTGTGACATGCAGTGTAAAAATGTATGTGGGGATATGTACTGTATTTACACTGAACCTTGTGTTTAATGTTTAGGTTTGTACAGTGTATGTAAAATAACATGTTACACAGAGACACTATTAACAGAGAGAGTAGAGAGAGAGAGGTTCCATTGGCCCATTGTTTCCGGGTTCTATTATTGGGGGGGAAATCCCCCTTTAGGCAGACCTAAGCTTGCCTGGTTAACACCAGACCTAATCACAACATTGTCTTTCAGATCGAAACGATTGTGTAGAACTAAAAGCAGTATGGGAGTTCCCAGGCTAGACCTAGGCAGACCTGAGGACTGTTCTATTCAATGCTAGGAGCATTATGACACGCCCCTTTAGGCAGACCGGAACCTGCTCATGTTAGGTGCCCATAGAAACCTATTATGTTGGCATATCTCTATATACTTAAAGAATCTCTGCTATTATACAGTAGTGTGGGTTTTTGAGCATTCTATAAAAAGAATGTGTTCTATAACAATGCAAGATTCTATAATTCCATATTGTATTGAATGACGCCCAGAATTCTATAGAACTTTCACTGCCTGAACATTCCGTACACTCTTAAAGGTTTTAAACAACCCCTAAAATGAAATGACCCTGGGCACACAGAGGGTGCTGTCCCTACAATCAACTAGGATCATACTGTGAGGAGTAGATGCTGAGAGCAGCTACACCATTCTGCTTCACTTCAATACCACCGGGACGTGCATTACCCTTATGATATGAACGCCATGTGCCTGTGCAGACAGTGAGAGGGGTCCTGGTGCCTGTGCACACTGGTGCCTGTGTCTCTGTGGCCCACTGCTACTCTCCTCAGGCCTGCTCAATGCTGTGCACTATTGAGTCATGATATACCGTGCTGGTACACCCAGCACACAGGTAGCTTGTAACCCTATCTCTGTCTCCTCATGTGGTTAACTGGTTACAGTTTATTTTAGGATCACTGTTCCACAGTGTATGTACGTATACTGTGATGTACAACATGGTTTGTAACAGTCAGACCACGCTTTACACTGTATGGTAAGGCTTACTGTTTAAACACTGTTGAACTGGCTGTGTTATTTAACATATTAATACATAGTAGCGCACCTCCTTGACCTTATTACCTAACTTGAATAACATACAAGGCAACCACAACGATCTACAAAGCAGATCAACAACAGAAGAGATTTAAAAGGGTAACGTTTAGGACACGCAGTACACCATTATAATGGAGTGACACAGAAGCGTTAATTGGTGCAGAACATCTTAGAAATGGAGTGATGAACTTAATTGTTTTAGCAAGGCCTTCCCATCGACCTTGTTCCCGTAGCACCTTTGTCTGTTTTAATTAAGGGACCGAAGGGCCCTGGAAAAAAAAACAATCAATTCGCCAGGAAACAAGGTCTAATTAAAGAAAATAACAGAAGGGAGACGGGAAGCTTTTAATTGTACTTCAATGTCAGAGAGGTAATTCATTATTTCAGTAGAGGGGACTTACGCATTTTGTGGTGTACTGTAACCATAGAGGTGGTGGCACATACTGTATAGAAGGTGCTTGTGAGAACATACATACTCTACTAATAAACTACTGCTACTACTACTATTCCTACTACAGTATATATTATGGAACCTTATATTGTTGTGGATTCAATAAACTATGGTCCCCAGGTACGATGTCTCGAAAATATTTTTAGGCGCAAAAGGGGGGAAAAGTTTGGGAACAATTGAGACTTCTGATATGTATTTTAGTATCTAGCCTCTTGTCCAGCATCGAGGTGGATATACTGTATGCTGATCCAAACATGTTGTCATGTGTTTCTATTTGTTTGTTTGTTTGTTTGTTTGTTTGCTTGTTATAGTTGTGAGGTCAGTACCGTGAACTTCTTTGTTAACAAGCTTCCTCCCTCCAAATCCAGTGATGCTTGAGCCTACATAATGCACATCTACTGTGCCATCACATAAATAACCATAAACTCGCGCAAAATATCAAAATCACACTGACGGGACAGTCAGAATTTACAGGTCACTGGTAATCTATTTTTTGCTTTTGTCATTTCCAACCCATTTTTATGTCTTCGAGGAAATGAAGGCTTCCATTAATGCCAACTTTGTGGCGGTGTACCAT
This sequence comes from Engraulis encrasicolus, assembly GCF_034702125.1. Taxonomy (NCBI): domain Eukaryota; kingdom Metazoa; phylum Chordata; class Actinopteri; order Clupeiformes; family Engraulidae; genus Engraulis; species Engraulis encrasicolus. Next base: position 30,803,586 of record NC_085869.1, on the reverse strand, counting down.
ATTTATGAGTATGATTCTTCCACATTATTTCCCTTCATATTTTCCCTCCTCGTAACGTAAATAACCCAAAGCAGAAGGCATTTGTTTTAGCGTCTGGCTCTGGGATATTATTTTTCCTCCTCTAATTTGGAGTGTTGATGTTTGAAGTGAGGTTGAAATCTATAATGGGACAGAAATAAACAGACAGTGTGTCAGGATATAATATCACCTATCTGAACACGTCAGTGGGCTTTGAAGTGTTAGACTTCTCAACTCAGCTGTAAAAGGCAGAAAATTCTTTTTGACAGCTGATGAAGAGCTGACTACTAATTGTCACGTCCCTTTTTTCGTTCTTTGAAGTGTTAAAACGGGATATATCCTGTGAAATATTTGCTTT